>NC_088296.1:20509016-20646088 GCF_032854445.1 Liolophura sinensis
AACGTGGTGAATTCAGTGATATTCCTCTCACAAATGTGGTGAATTCAGTGATATTCCATCCACAAACGTGGTGAATTCAGTGATATTCCTTCCACAAACGTGGTGAATTCAGTGATATTCCATCCACAAACAAGGTGAATTCAGTGATATTCCTCTCACAAACGTGGTGAATTCAGTGATATTCCTCTCACAAATGTGGTGAATTCAGTGATATTCCTCTCACAAATGTGGTGAGTTCAGTGATATTCCTTCCACAAACGTGGTGAATTCAGTGATATTCCATCCACAAACAAGGTGAATTCAGTGATATTCCTCTCACAAACGTGGTGAATTCAGTGATATTCCTCTCACAAACGTGGTGAATTCAGTGATATTCCTACCACAAACATGGTGAATTCAGTGATATTCCTCTCACAAACGTGGTGAATTCAGTGATATTCCTACCACAAACATGGTGAATTCAGTGATATTCCATCCACAAACGTGGTGAATTCAGTGATATTCCTTCCACAAACGTGGTGAATTCAGTGATATTCCATCCACAAACGTGGTGAATTCAGTGATATTCCATCCACAAACGTGGTGAATTCAGTGATATTCCTCTCACAAACGTGTTGAATTCAGTGATATTCCTACCACAAACATGGTGAATTCAGTGATATTCCATCCACAAACGTGGTGAATTCAGTGATATTCCATCCACAAACGTGGTGAATTCAGTGATATTCCATCCACAAACGTGGTGAATTCAGTGATATTCCCTCAACAAACAAGGTTAATTCAGTGATATTCCTTCAACAAACGTGGTTAATTCAGTGATATTCCCCCCACAAACGTGTTGAATTCAGTGATATTCCATCCACAAACGTGGTGAATTCAGTGATATTCCTTCAACAAACGTGGTTAATTCAGTGATATTCCATCCACAAACGTGGTGAATTCAGTGATATTCCTTCCACAAACGTGGTGAATTCAGTGATATTCCTTCCACAAACGTGGTGAATTCTGTGATATTACTTCTACAAAGCTGATGAATTCAGATATCCTCCCAGGAAATCGTGCTAATTCTGTCGTAGTTTTCAGTCATACCATTTACTTATGTGGTTCTCGTCAAAAAGAACTTAACGATCTGATACTGCATTCCCTCCCCCGTAAAGACACATTTCCTCCATTTCTCCCAAAAATGATGAATAATTCAGTGGTATTCTTCCAACGAATGCACTGTAATTAAAGTTAAAAGAATTCGCCAGACAATTTGTGATACTGCTATAACAAACATGGCCACTTTAGTGGCATTTTCCTCCAGCGTAAATAATGAGAGGAATAATCTTCCAATAAAGAAGATTATTATACACCTAAGTGTCCAGCACCTACTATATTACGTAGGCCTAGTAAACACAACTGTCCAATATTTTTAATATATTGGACAGTTGTAACTGTGACGTCACACGTATGGACTACTTTTTGTTTGTCAACAAGCAAACGACACAACAAGCAGAAAAATCGGTGTCTCCGGACAATCCGTTCTACCTCACACAAATTCCCGGTTGTAGCCTCAAACTTGATGCAGCTGTGTGGTATTACTCCACTCCAATGGGAGAGCATAGTTTGGGAGAGCTAATGAAGAGGGCAGCCGAGGCTGCTGGGCTGAGAGGCCGGAAAACTAATCACTCGGTCCGAAAAACAACCGTCCAAGCCCTTGTAAAATCTGGCGTCGCTCCACATAGAATTATGCAGGTCACTGGGCACAAATCCCTTGCTAGCATCCAGGAGTAGAAGCAAATGTCGAGTTTACTTCAGGGCAATCGCGCCTTCAGTCAACCATCTCCCGCTCTTCCATTCCCTGGCCGGTCAGTTCAAGTGCACACAAACGTAGTTTTCATGACTCTACTTCTCTTTCGTCCACATTCTGTAAAGATTACACTTGTCTGTTCGTGGCGCAGGAGTTGGCACTTGTGGCGCAGTTTTCAATAAATGCACTTTTAATTTTCACTGCAACATCTGCATTCCTTTTCTTTAAACTTCTGTTTGTAAAATACCGCTTCGGCCACGTTACTCTTACCCACTCGCAAGCTCGCCCCTTTCCTGGGCGCCCAGGACTCGTCCATACAGGACCATACAATCCAATAACCTATAATTACCTCTGTGGTGTATTCCTCTGACAAACAGGATTAACTTAGTGGCATAATACTCCACCAAACAGAAATAACTCAGTTGCATGCTCTTCCAACAAATTTGAACAACTTGGCGACAACAAACCTGAACATCTTGGCGGCATACTCATCCCAACATCAATAACAGAGAGGCATGTCCCACCAACAAACCTGAACAACTTGGCGACAACAAACCTGAACATCTTGGCGGCATACTCATCCCAACATCAATAACTGAGGGACATGTCCCACCAACAAACCTGAACATCTTGGCGGCATACTCATCCCAACATCAACAACATCAACAACAGAGAGGCATGTCCCACCAACAAGCCTGAACAACTTGGCGGGATACTCATCCCAACATCAATAACAGAGAGGCATGTCCCACCAACAAACCTGAACAACTTGGCGGCATACTCATCCCAACATCAATAACAGAGAGGCATGTCCCACCAACAAACCTGAACAACTTGGCGGCATACTCAACCCAACATCAATAACAGAGAGGCATGTCCCACCAACAAACCTGAACAACTTGGCGACAACAAACCTGAACATCTTGGCGGCATACTCATCCCAACATCAATAACTGAGGGATATGTCCCACCAACAAACCTGAACATCTTGGCAGCATACTCATCCCAACATCAACAACAGAGAGGCATGTCCCACCAACAAGCCTGAACAACTTGGCGGCATACTCATCCCAACATCAATAACAGAGAGGCATGTCCCACCAACAAACCTGAACAACTTGGCGGCATACTCATCCCAACATCAATAACAGAGAGGCATGTCCCACCAACAAACCTGAACAACTTGGCGGCATACTCATCCCAACATCAATAACAGAGAGGCATGTCCCACCAACAAACCTGAACAACTTGGCCGCATACTCATCCCAACATCAATAACAGAGAGGCATGTCCCACCAACAAACCTGAACAACTTGGCGGCATACTCATCCCAACATCAATAACAGAGAGGCATGTCCCACCAACAAACCTGAACATCTTGGCGGCATACTCATCCCAACATCAATAACAGAGAGGCATGTCCTACCAACAAACCTGAACAACTTGGCGGCATACTCATCCCAACATCAATAACAGAGAGGCATGTCCCACCAACAAACTTGAATAACTCCCTGGGATATTCCTTCAACAAAACTTTAATTTTGTGGCAAATCCACACTTCTCAGGATTTCCTCTGTACCTCATTCTGACTGTGCATATTCATGGACTAAAGCGAAAAAAGCACCTGCTGCTTTAAATCTGGAGGAATAAGGTTGGTATCTGTTGATGGTCTCTGGCGATGGTACCTGAAAATGGACACTGGTGATGGTACCTGGCGATGATCACTGGCGATGGTACCTGATGATGGTCACTGGTGATGGTCAGTGGAGATGGTACCTGGCGATGGTACCTGGCCATGTTCTCTGGCGATGGTACCTGGTGATAGTCACTGGCGATGGTCACTGGCGATGGTACCTGGTGATGGCCACTGGCGATGGTCAGTGGCAATGGTAACTCGTGATGGTCACTGGTGATGATCTCTGGTGATGGTCATTGGCGATGGTACCCGGTGATGGTACATGGTGATGATACCTGGCGATGGTCACTGGTGATTGTCAGTGGCGATGGTCACTCAGGTTTGCCTCAGGCACTTGCGCTCATCCTGTTCGCTTGCACTACCTGACAGTCGTCATATGGAGAGAAATTCTCCAGTACAGTACGAATACCAATCACACGGTAAACAGCCACCTCAAATTTCACCTATGACTACATGTAAGTTGCACAGTGCATATAACAGGGGATTTCGAGAGATTTATTGATTTTAGAAAGATGTTTTTAGCCTTATTTGGAAGGATAATATGATGACCAAAAAAATGTAAATTTCAACACTAAAAATTTTATTTTAAAACATTTACCCTATAAATAAAGCACGTGTATTAAATAAAACACCACGTAAGCCGCAAGTGGGAAGGTCTGCCAGCAACCTGCGGATGGCCCTGGGTTTCCCCCGGACTTTGACCGGTGTCCTCCCACCATAACGCTGGCCGCCGTCGTATAAGTGAAATATTCTTGATTACGGCGTAAAACACCGATCAAATAAATAAATAAATACACAGATGGCAATTAGCAAGATATCACAGCGCCGTCACAACTCTTTCTGCCGAGATGTCTTCATGTTTGCCGTGCTGGTGGTTTATCTTCTAACACTATATTGTCATACATATTTCAATAAGACTGCCACAGTTCCGATAAGTGTGCAATTGCTGGCATCCAGTGTCTGTGGGGAATTCACAGTTCATATTGGTTGACGTAATTGCTTTTAGATTATTGCCAATATTTTATATTGACTCATCAAATTTTTAACTATAACTAAAACCCCATTCTGCATGGCATAACATAGAACGCACAGAATTCAGCGCTCAGAGAAAAAAAGTGTTTATTTCTTTATTCGGGTGGGGAGGCTTACTTGCCTGCGGTAAGTTGTCTCAGTAAAGCAGAACTAGATAAGATTTATTTATTTATTTATTTGATTGGTGTTTTACGGCGTACTCAAGAATATTTTACTTATACGACGGCAGCCAGCATTATGGTGGGAGGAAATCGGGCCGAGCCCGGGGGAAACCCAGGACCTTCCGCAGGTTGCTGGTAGACCTTCCCACGTACGGCCGGAGAACTAGATAAAAGAGCGGTGGAAATCCGTCCTGCAACAAGGAGCACATCACATGTAACATGCACTCTATGTAATCCTTCGACGTCATATGACTGAAAACTGTAAGACGTTAAACCTCAAGCACTCACTCACTCAATCACATATATTGCTTATTCCCATATTCCTTGCTTGAGTACTGTGACACTAAAACTGACGAAGTACACTAACTGAATGTCGCTTAAGGGCACATCATAACAACACTGTACAAGGTGGTATGCTTAATATTCTGAAAAGACAGAACTTTTTAACATATCAAATGAAATTCGGTTGGAAATTGCGATTGTATGGACTATTTTCAGAACATTTACTTTACTTGTGTACATATATAAAATAACCGTTGCCTTCTGAATGGTTTTCTTTCCAATCAAATTGCTGGCCAATCAGGACTTCTAGTCAGTCGAGAATTCCTTGCACTGAAGACTTCACTATGCATATGCATATTTTGATCAAGCTACTTTAGGTCTGGCTGCAACCTGCGGATGGTCATGAGTTTTCCAGGGCTCTACCCGATTTCCTCCCACCATAATGCTGGTCGCCGTCGTATAAGTGAAATACTCTTGAGTACGGCGCAAAACACCAATCACATAAATACAATTATAAGTTTAAAATTCCTGCCTCATTTATCAGTGAGGCATGAACACACAGTGCCTTGAAACAATGGCAGCAGAGACGTCATTACATCATGTATGTATCTAAATGTCAAGAAAAAAGGGTGCATGACTGATGCATGTGAAATATTCTTGAGCACGGCGTGAAACGCCAATCAAATAAATACATAAATAAATCAAGATGCAAGTAGTATATATTGATGCAAAATCTTTAACATTCATCTGCATTTAAAATTGAAAGTGTAAGTAGGTCTAGCTGCTTTTCTAAAGGCCTCTTTCACGTGTATACACATGTACGGCATGCATCCTTTTGCCCGTGGCTCTCTTTAAATAAAATAGTTGGTAAACTAACTTCTCATAACTCTTCTAAACAACGGAGTCAACACAAAAATGTTACGAAAAGTTCAATTCAAGCGGTTTGGTCAAAGCGGTGGATATTTTCGCCTGTCAAATGTATTTATTTTAATAAATCTTCAATAAGGTTTTGACTGCCTTTATTTCTTTAATCTCTCATTCAGTTCACAAAGGTTAAAGCACTCTGCATAGATTTATTTATTTATTTGATTGATATTTTATGCCGTACTCAAGAATATTTCACTTATACGATGGCAGCCAGCATTATGGTGGGAGGCAACCGGGCAGAGCCCGGCGGAAACCCAGGACCATCCGCAGGTTGCTGACAGACCTTCTCACTTACGTTCGGAGATGAAGCCGGCATGAGACTGACTTGAACTCACAGCGACCGCATTGGTGAGAGGCTTCTGGGTCATTACGCTACCTATCGGTAGAGGGATAACGTTTCGTTTTCATCAGTGCTGTAGTATGCATGATTCATTGAAATTTACTTTGTACTTTACAAATTTTCAGTCATGTGACGACGAGGTGTCATAAGGTGTGTGTACATATATTGGAGTCTATTTGTGAAAGAACGAGTCCATGACGCCAAAGTGCTTCCGCCGCTGAAGTATCAAGGACACTAGACGTGACACCCTGACCAATCGCATTATACTCACGCCTGGTCAACCAGTCCTGTTTCCTTGCTCTAGCCTCTCAGTGACATTTACTATTTTTAAAGTCTTTGTTATGCCGCGACCAGGGCTTGATCAGGGGTCTCCCGATTTTGAGGAGTACACTGAAACTTACCATAAGACCACGGAAGCGGTCTGGCAAAAATGAGGTAAACAATATGGCTATTTAATAGCATGACATCTTTATTAGCATCTGATCAACAATCAATAATCAGGTGCTCTCCATCATCATTACTGGCTCTATAGAAAACAGCCCCCAACAAAAAACACCATTTGGTTCAGGTAAATCACCTAAAATTTTGCCCTAAAAAAAAACCAAAACAAAAAACAAAAACCAAAAAAACCCCCAAAAAACAAAAAAAAAATGCATTTTTAGAAAGTATTCTAATTTCTTAATCTTTTCGCATATGAAAGAGCAACTTTCAGTGCAACTTTTACAAATTTTTTATTTGAGATAAAATTATATTCTTTAAATTAGCCAGTTTCAGGGCTTCTCAAGCAGTATAATTTTATCACTCTGAACAAAATAATTCTTTAACAATATGCCTGAATAAACACCTTGCAAACATGTGAAAAGGTTGAAGAATTTCCGGTAATAAATGTCATAAAAATTACTTTTGATGTTGAAACCTACATTTTTTCGTGGAGGATACTATCCTACTTTCCCAACAAACCTCAGAAGACTTCTCTATAAAGACTTACAGAACCGTCAGAACCAGGCAAAATGTGCAACTTACACTCAGGGGCAAAATTTTAGGTAATTTTCAACAGAACCCACAGAATCTGACAAAAATGTGGAGTTTTTAATTTTTAGGTAATTTAATACTGTGTAAATGAATTGTTGTGACCGGTGGCTGGCAACATTACTTTCATTGTACAAATTTACAGTGTTTAAAGCCCACTGTTTTTGGCACAAAAGACAGCTATGTGACCAACAAAAAAGAAAATGCATTTACTCACTTGGAGCAATGACACAAATATTACACACACGTATTTCACACCCTTCACAGCAGTCAGATAAATGATATGGATTCATGAATATGAAAGATGTACCAGCTTTGATTTACTTCCTTTAATTAACCGTTTCCTTTCACACTTCGCAAATCAGTGATTGATTATTAAATTTTAACACCTTAAAACCAGGAATTCTTACAGTGGCATTTAGGAGTTCAGAAAGCCGCACACTGCGTTTGTCAAGTGGACCCGCTAAAATCGACTTGTTCAATGACAACAGCACATGCCATTTCATGTGATCTAGCATTTGACAAATCACATTGACTTAATCTGTTAGTCTGGATGATAAAAAATGGCTTGTCTTATTTCCATTTAGCCTGTCAATATGACAAATTGCGTTCGGGAGAATGCAGTTTTTAGTCGGCATGCTTACAGCAAGACTGGGTTTACATGTAAAACAACTTTTAGGCTTAATCCTAGCATGCTCCTGTAACGCAGCCAACTGCACTCTAATTCCTCAACCTTTTCGCACAACAAAGAGCAACTTTCAGGGCAATTTATGCATGTTGTTAATTAGCTTTTAGGGACAAAACTACAACTGCTGGATTGGCAAATTGGAGGGTCTTCACAAAAAGTAAAATTTTATCAGTCTACACAGAATAATGCTCCCCCAAAATCTGAATGAATAAACACCTTGCAAACTTGCGAATAGGTTAAAGTTAGAGTAGCCTACTTATAAATACATGCATACTAAATAACTGTGTCTTTAACAAATATACTTAGAACTTGTTACTCCTGAAAAAATCCAGTCTTACATGTATCATTTCTAACAGTAGTTGAGCTCAACAATTTCATTTTTTTATTTTAAACTTATGACGCGTTACCTTTTCTCAACAAATAACGAACAGTAATAAAATCTCCTAACTTGAAACACTTGACACAAACAATTCTTTAATTACGTGTCAAAGAAAGACACTTGGATTTCCTCTTTACAGTATAACATGTTACTCACAGGGAATCTGAACTCAAAGCAATTAACAACATGTCACACAAAAGAAAAAGCACTAATTTGGCATTTGTACTTAAAATAATACACTCAAGATTTCATACCTAACATAGTATTCTTTATGCTTTAATACAGAATTGGAGAATAATTTATAATCAACCATTTTTCCCAGGACTATCTCACAATCATTCTCCTGGAGAAATACATCCACGTGGCATTCACTGCTTAGGTCTCCTTTATCATGATAAATGTTTTTTTTTTTTTGTTTTTTTTTTGATTGTTGTTTTACGCCGTACTCAAGAATATTTCACTTATACGACGGCGGCCAGCATTATGCTGGGTGGAAACCGGGCAGAGCCCGGGGGAAACCCACGACCATCCGCAGGTTGCTGACAGACCTTCCCACGTACAGGCGGAGAGGAAGCCAGCATAAGCTGATCTTGAACTCACAGCGATCCTACTGGTGAGAGGCTTCTGGGTCACTACGCTGAGCTGCGCTAAATGTCAGTTCATATTTATTTCCTGAGGTTTTGTGGGGGGTTTTTTTGTTGTTTTTTTTTTCTTTTTGTCCAAATTCTGACATGCCTGGTGTAACAACCACAACTAACATTCCACCTGACCCAACTGTAGGTACTACACAGAAAAGATAACCAGTTATGATACTAACTGATAACTGATAACAAACATGGCGATGCCCGAAGACGAATATTATGTTGTCTGGATTAGGCATGGATATACTACATGCATGTTTGTACGTGTACGGAAAACTGTTTGCTAAGCACGTCATTTTCTCACGGGTCACAATACGGCCGCTAGACTGAGTTTATTTTTATTACGATACTGCAGCAGTCATTGT
The DNA here is from genome assembly GCF_032854445.1 of Liolophura sinensis. Taxonomy (NCBI): domain Eukaryota; kingdom Metazoa; phylum Mollusca; class Polyplacophora; order Chitonida; family Chitonidae; genus Liolophura; species Liolophura sinensis. Next base: position 20,518,349 of record NC_088296.1, read on the forward strand.
GGAAGTACGTGAAATCTTTCGACAATATATACAGTAGGAAATCTTGAAAATCTACGTGTACAACAGCTGCCATTCCTGTGATGTGTTATTTAACCCATGGCATGGAGACATTGCTGCCAACAAACCAAACATAGAATCAAACCATTATTTTACCAGACAATGTCTCTTATGTAAAGAAAACATTTAACACAACTGATAACAAGACTGGGAAAAAGATTTACCTGGATTATAATACCTGAAGTTTTCAAAACTGACTGGCTTCACTCCGCTCCAAATGACAACATATAGATGTACACCACGGATGAGAATTAAAGCTTATGTGATCTGCTATCTCTGCACTTCCTGTACATTTATGAACTGTAAATGTTTTATGCATATAAGGGTATGTACATTACAACACAATGTGTAAATTCAGTTCTGATCTGATGTGGAAACGTCAGATTATAACAAACTTGGCAAGTCATGTAAAAAAACCAAACATACATGTCATCTGTACATGTAAGTCAATACTGTACTGAACTACTTGCCACTATTTCCAAATTAAAATCTTCGCTGGCTCTGAGAAAACCCTCCATTTTCGCTGGCGAACAGAAGCTAAATCAAATAAGGTGGCAGTGAAGACATGCACACGTACATGTATGTGCACAATTAACATCCCACCATTCAGGTTGTAGAAAATAGGGAATCCATGGTTGAAGTGCGTAACTGTGGTCAAACGTACAGTAGTTGTACACACACTGAATAAATCTTCATGTACAGTCACGAGTGTCTAATATCTGTGACTATCTCACACTACAGCCCATCAGTCATGTCAGCTGCAATTGTGACCCTCTTTACAACCCTCTAGGTTACACAGAGCTACTACCACTTACATGTACATGTCTTAAAGTTGACTCTGTTTTCCTTTGACTTTCACACTTCACTATGTACAGCCTTATATACTTGTTGCTTATATATATTTTTTTTTGATTGCTGTTTTACGCCGTACTCAAGAATATTTCACTTATACGACGGCGGCCAGCATTATGGTGTGTGGAAACCGGGCAGAGCCCGGGGGAAACCCACTGCCGGAGAGGAAGCCAGCATGAGCTGGACTTGAACTCACAGTGATGTTGCTTATATATATATATATATATATATATATATATATATATATATCAGACACACTTTAGAATTTTGATAACCAGCCAGGAGACAGGTTTGAGCCATGTCTCGCACGTCTGCATGAACTGATGATACAGGGCGCTCTGTAATACACATACACTTTAAGATATTGCTGAGTACATGTGTAATGTACCCTGCATTATTATCAATCACTGGTTAGTATTTGTAAAGTACAGTATACATAACATACAACTGTGACTGACTGTGATGATAAAATGATGTACAGCATATCACACACAGGCAAAATGCAAGTAAGTCAACTCTGCCAGCTCATGCTGGCTGGCTGGCTGGCTGGGTTCCTCTCCAGTCGTACCTGGAAAGGTCTGTCAGCAACCTGTGGCTCTGTCCAGTTTCCTCCCACCATGATGCTGGTTGGTGTCGTATAAGTGAAATACAATTGAGTACTGGCGTACATAACACCAATCAAATAAATAAACAAATCGACTCTGGTCATGCTGAGAACACACATGTGCGTGCAGGCATGTCACAACCGCGATCATCAAGTGGTACAGGTACAATCTATCAGGGGTGATCATCAGGTGGTACAGGTACAATCTATCAGGATGAATGTCCACGTAGGTTTACTGGTACACATATACATATTATCATTGTCACACCGCAGCATCACTTCACGTCTATCCAATCTTTACCATGTTTAATGCACAACATCCAAAAATCCTGCAGATGAAGACGGATTCTATGTCCTGTCTGTGATCACACTTCACCAGATAATCAGTCCCAGCTTAGAACAGATGGACTGCAATGGCAGCTATCTTTGAGGAAAGTTTCTGTATTGCCCACTGAGTGTCTACTGTAAGAGGTGACAAACGCTGGGCAGAGGCCCTTGGCTGGTAAGGGCATACGATGGGCAATATACACAAACTTCCCTCAAAGATGCCTGCCATTGAAAACCATCAGTCAAATGTCACAATTGCGCAACACTCGATCCACTGTAAACATCGAGAGACATGAATTCCAGATACTTCTGTAGACTGCCACATGTGACCTTTACAGTACACCATAACACATCCTGGAGTTCAGACATGAAACGGGTGGTCACACATCATCAAAGAAGAACGCACCACCTTCTAGAGCGCCATGCATGACTAATGACCGGCCCATTATGAGTATGACATTTAAACTGAATGCCACAATAGTCCAGCATAGTGGCGTAAATAGTACTCACATTACATCTCACCACAGTCAAACACTCTGTGGTAAAGTCTAGATGGTAAACACTGGCCATCTCTTGTTTTTCACTCTCTAGAGTTACGATCCTAAACCTTGGCAATCACTTTTCTTCACATACACACCAGCTTGGGATTACTGCAGTGAGCTTTGTTTGTCAAACCTTATACAGAAGAAAACTTCAGCCTGGAGACATGCCAGTACTTGCAGGTCAACCCCACCCCAGTACTTGGAGGTCAACCCCACCCCAGTACTTGCAGGTCAACCCCACCCCAGTACTTGGAGGTCAACCCCACCCCAGTACTTGCAGGTCAACCCCACCCCAGTACTTGCAGGTCAACCCCACCCCAGTACTTGGAGGTCAACCCCACCCCAGTACTTGGAGGTCAACCCCACCCCAGTACTTGGAGGTCACACCCCCACCTCACCTCAGTACTGTACTCATCTTTATTGACATTATGAGGGTAATTCTGGACTGTCTTGTCACTTCAACATACAGCACTCCATCCTTGAATAATGAAGGTAAATGCAATTCGTTGCTAGTACATCGTTGCTATTATTTACATTGTACATCTCACTGTTGCACTGTTGCTATAATAGCCTTGCTATTACATGTAGATAACACTGTTTCAGTGTTGCTGTAACATGTACATCTCAATGTTACTTTGTTGTTATTACATGTACATCTTGCCGTTACTTTGTTGCTATCACATGTGCATCTCACTGTTCGAGTGTTGCTATTGGATGTTCATCTCACTGTTACACTGTTGCTATTTCATGTTCATCTCACTGTAAATCTGTTGCTACTACATGTATATCACACTGTGACATTGTTGCCTGAGCATCTTTTCCCTGTCAAATCTAGGCTGCCACGTCTCTGTGTCATGAGGCTTCATCATCGTCATACAGGACAACCCAGACCTTCCGCAAGTAGTGCTGTACAGTGTCGAATGTAGAGAAACTGACGCCGACAGCGATGGGACCCTTGATCCAGTTGAGACTGAGCCCCTTGTACATCCCCCGGATAAAGCCTTCTTCTAAAATCACCTTCCTAGCCGTCGTCATAATGGATGTGTAGTCGTTACCGTGACCTGTGACACCTGAGGTAAGGAACTCAGTGCAGTGAGATACAGCACCTACTGAAACTATTTTCTACATATTTTGGTGAACCAAATGTTATATAGTGTGATTATAAGATTATAAGAGAACACAACAGATTCAACAGTTATGTTTATCTGAAAATGTTTCATGCAGTTAAAATGACCAACCATTTCACATAACTCTATACATATAACACATCAGTGCTCCATAGACACAAAATGACTTCAAACAATAAAATGATTGACACTCGTCACAATACTCCTCTCCTTTTCTTCAAACTGAAAATTCAAACGACACACAACCAACTCTGATTGGCAGAGCTATATGCCTATGCTCTACACACAGCTTTGTACTAATGTAACACTTTTTTCTTCCTATATTTGTACTTGTCTGATATAATCTGAAATACCATGGCCTGATCCCCTCAGATATACCTGAATCTACCTAGACTACAGCACCTATGATGTTAGCACACAAAAACTGGTTTAATGATGGCTGTGACACAACAGAACAATCAAGCCAAACAAGATAATTTCCTGAAATTATGGCAAATGCCTGATATGTATCTTAAGGCTTAGGTCCAACAAAACTGGAAGAGTTCTACACAAAGGGGAGAGAACCCAAACTATCTGTACTGCAAAACATTGTCAGCTTCATGAATAATTAGCTTCATGGTTAGTTCAGGGCTGAAAGAAAACTCGAAAAATTCCGGTCCTGTTACCATACTTAGGACCTTGAAGAGTTCTGTACCAAGGGGAAGTAACCCAACTTTCTGATCATATGTACCAGTGGTGACTAACTGTACGTACCAGCAGTTTGCATCCGCCTCCGGACAATGTCCAGCGGGTAGGACATAGTCTGACCCAGCAGCCCAGCCACAGCCCCAAACAACAACCTCTCCACCGGGGTGGGGTTTCTGCCCTTAGCATACTCTGAAACAGCAAATGTCCAGAATGGCGCAAAACACCAATCAAATAAATAAATCAAATAAATCAGGAGCACCTACATACGACCTTAACATGGATTTTCTTTCTTAATTAATCAATTAAGTCATTTGAAATTTTGACATGATAAGCTACTCAAGACAGCGTAATTCTGCCACAGCTAAATGGGCATTTCTAACCTTGTAACAGTATATAGACACCGGGTACAGCACTAAGTGTACTTTGTGTGATGCGCTCAACAAAATCCTGCAAAATTCAAATAAAAATATAGCTGCTAAAGCAGCGATTCTGGGATTCAAGCTAGAATTGCTGGCCTATACAGTGTTGCTTCCAGTAACCTTAATGGTGTCCATGTATAGATACATAACAAACTTAATTATAAAGTCTTCGTAGTCATTAGTGCGTTGCTTGTAAGTACACCGTATATCATACGTATGTAGATGTGCTTGATCGTAATTTACGGCAAAACTGTACGTTGCAGGAAAGAAATAAGACCAGATTCATGATCGGGGCGTCAAACTTACATGCTTACAATATTCATAAATTCATCTGAGACACAAATGCATGATATAACAAGGGGACGTCAAAGTAAGAAATACAGTAAATCGGCCTATGGATAATTTTTCAAGCACTGCAACTCCCGCATTTATTAAGACACTTCAACGATTCTCTGCACACATACAGTGCACTTATAGCCCTTCACACACTTCACATTTCCAGCTTTACAACTAGAGCGGTTTTGTGTCATATATGTTTTACTATAATTTTTAAATAGATTTTTGAATGGTCTAGGGTGGAGAAAGTTTCACAGAGTGGACGCTAAAAGCTGTGTTTATAGACCACTTGGAAGTTGTAAAACTGCATGCAGTTCTTTTTTCAGTTGCGCTTTCACAATGTTTAAAGAATTTCATGTTTTTCAAAAATGGACACTATGTCACGTGACTACTGGGAGCAAACTTCACACACAATATATGCCATATATTTGTCTATTGTACGAAAAACAAACCAAAGCTTTTAATGCTCCTGTTATCTGTGTATCCTAATTTGCATATTTAAACACACTAAAAATGCATCATTTTCAAAAAGATTAAGCCAAAAGAGTTTAATACTGAGCTTTGCAAACTACAATGCTAGACCAATGGACAACGTTCAGTAAAAATTTGACGCTATTTGGTCCAGCCATTCTCCAGAAGAAGATTTTTAAAGAAGGGTTAGGTTTTTGGACAAAATCCAATAGGGCTGCCATGCAACCTGACCGATTGTCACCAAAAGTTATGGCCTACAGGTTTAGGTCTAGGCCTATAATGTGGTAAAAATTTCAGTTTTCATGCTCTTATTAACTTTTCTACAACTCAGCGACAAAATCGTGAGGAATAATAATTAGCCCAAAAAAAAAAAAATAATAAGAGAAGAATCCCAACAATTACAACAGGGCTTCCAGTCATCAGGGTTTGAAGCCCTAATTATCATACCATATCATAAAGCTCAACATTTAGTTGCTGCTACAGTACAACGACATATAGGTATGGCCTAAATATTTGAAAGGGCGCCTCTGTGGCTCAGTTGGTTAGCGCGCTAGCGCAGCATAATGACCTAGGAGCCTCTCATCAATGTGGTCCCTGTGAGCTGAAGTCCAGCTCATGCTGGCTTCCTCCGGCCGTACGTGGGAAGGTCTTCCAGCAACCTGCGGATGGTCGTGGGTTTCCCAGGGGTACTGCCGGGTTTCCACCCACCATAATGCTGGCCGCCGTCATATAAGTGAAATATTCTTGAATACGGCGTAAAACAGCAATCAAATAAATAAATAAATAAATATTTGAAATGTCATACAATATTTCTCTTACTGCTTTCTAAGATCAATAGAACTCTCAGAATCAGGAAAATGTGCAAAATTACTGAAATTCAAGGTATTGCATTTTGACTTAATAAAGCAAAAAACTCAGATTTGTAGACAGACCAGCGTAAAGCCAATCAGTGTGTGGATGTAGTGCCACCTTAGTTTCAGGATAGCAATGTATGAATTCTTTTAGGAATTCAAGGTTGGGAAAAATCTCATGCAACAAGTTGTTATGAATCAGTCCTAACTGCTAGAAACTTCATCCTCACCTGCATGAAACTTCTTTAGAGTTTCATAGGTAAAGAAGCTTGTACCCGAATAAGGAATAGCACCTAAGATGGTGGGAGTAAAACCTCTGTAGAGTGTCCTGAACCCTTCCTCCCTGTACACAGCCATGAATACCTGGGGTAAATTGTGATACCTGTACAACAGATAAACAACACACACCTGTACACAGTCATGAATACCTGGGGTAAATTGTGATACCTGTACAACAGATAAACAACACACACCTGTACACAGTCATGAATACCTGGGGTAAATTGTGATACCTGTACAACAGATAATCAACACACACCTGTACACAGTCATGAACACCTGGTGTAAATTGTGATACCTGTACAACAGATAAACAACACATGCCTGTACACAGTCATGAATACCTGGGGTAAATTGTGATACCTGTACAACAGATAATCAACACACACCTGTACACAGTCATGAACACCTGGTGTAAATTGTGATACCTGTACAACAGATAACCAACACACACCTGTACACAGCCATGAATACCTGGGGTAAATTGTGATACCTGTACAACAGATAATCAACACACACCTGTACACAGCCATGAACACCTGGGGTAAATTGTGATACCTGTACAACAGATAAACAACACACACCTGTACACAGTCATGAACACCTGGGGTAAATTGTGATACCTGTACAACAGATAACCAACACACACCTGTACACGGCCATGAATACCTGGGGTAAATTGTGATACCTGTACAACAGATAACCAACACACACCTGTACACAGCCATGAATACCTGGGGTAAATTGTGATACCTGTACAACAGATAATCAACACACACATGTACACAGTCATGAACACCTGGTGTAAATTGTGATACCTGTACAACAGATAAAAAACACACACCTGTACACAGCCATGAACACCTGGTGTAAATTGTGATACCTATACAACAGATAACCAACACACACCTGTACACAGTCATGAACACCTGGTGTAAATTGTGATACCTATACAACAGATAACCAACACACACCTGTACACAGCCATGAATACCTGGGGTAAATTGTGATACCTATACAACAGATAACCAACACACACCTGTACACAGTCATGAACACCTGGTGTAAATTGTGATACCTGTACAACAGATAAACAACACACGCCTGTACACAGTCATGAACACCTGGGGCAAATTGTGATACCTGTACAACAGATAACCAACACACACCTGTACACAGCCATGAATACCTGGGGTAAATTGTGATACCTATACAACAGATAACCAACACACACCTGTACACAGTCATGAACACCTGGTGTAAATTGTGATACCTGTACAACAGATAAACAACACATGCCTGTACACAGTCATGAACACCTGGGGCAAATTGTGATACCTGTACAACAGATAACCAACACACACCTGTACACAGTCATGAACACCTGGTGTAAATTGTGATACCTGTACAACAGATAAAAAACACACACCTGTACACAGTCATGAACACCTGGTGTAAATTGTGACACCTATACAACAGATAACCAACACACATCTGTACGCAGGTGAATCTGACAAAAAAAAAGTTAATGCTGATGGGAAAATAGTTACTACGACAGCTGGTTACAGGTTTCCCAGTTAAATGTCCAATTTGTTAGATTGGAAAACAGAACAAAAAAGCTTTGTGGACAGCTGTATCACCTTCTATGCATGGTGTGTACGTATCAATTTGTACCTGCATTTCTTTGTGACAGCCATGCGAGCTCTGACCATATCTAGAGGGTAGGTACAGGCCACAGAGGTCACGCCTGCCAGAGCCCCAGCTGTGAAGCGCAATCCAGGTGGCAGGTGCCTGAAACAACATAAACCATAAAAATTAAATACTAATAACAATCAAAACAATGAGTAAGAAGAAATTCCATGTACCAATTTCTGATTATATCCATTCAATTTTAAAAGTAGGAGATATTCTATGTACATGAGTCACAACTACAGTAATATTCAGTATCTCAAAGGCTAAGTTCATGCTGGCTTCCTCACCGGTCGTAAGTGGGAAGGTCTGCCAGCAACCTGCAGATGGTCATGGGTTTCCCCATGGGCTCTGCCCTGTTTCCTTTCATCATAATGCTGAGCGTCGTCGTATACGTGAAATATTTCTTGAGCACGGAGTAAAACCACCAATCAAATGAATAAATAAATAAATGAAGGCAAAGTAAACACTAATCAAGTATATATCAGATAACAGACTATTGAACACTGTGTCCAAAAAATAGATGTTTTTTTTTAGAATTTTTTCACATGTATGACAATTGACTAGTACATTGAAATGCAAATTTCAAAATGCACCTCAACTAGATTTACCTGTATGTACATGTAATGCAAAACACCACAAACATTCATTCATTTCACATGTATACATGTACAATTGTAATTTTGAGAAGTGTCAACATAAAATGGAACATCCCTGCCACTTTTTAAATATTGGACTCATTTCTATCCCTCCTTGCTTGTATGCATGTTGTTTTACATTGTACAGAAGAATTTTTGATGACAAACTCCTCCTTTAAGCCCTGACTGAACATGCAAAGTTTACAGATTCTGACTGGTTTTCAGTCCATGTTCACGCAATTCCTGTGGCTCATTTTCTCATCCTTCTCTGATCACTAACCTCACTTTTTCCGCCGGTCTCTGTTGAGGAGACGTTTGTACTGCTCATGAGCGGCATACTGGATGGAGGCATATGGAATGATCCGTTGCCATCGTTGCTGAGTTTCCTCGCCATAGACTGAGCAATCCCTCCTGCTTCCAGGATTGGTAAAGGAACTGTACGCAGTTACGTGCAGAATATCGTGTGTTGGAAACTGAAAATACATGTAACAGAGCAGCCATTAACAGGCGAAAACTGAAAGTGAAAGTCCATGCAACAGAGCACCCATTAACAGTTGGAAATTGAAAGTGAAAGTACACGTAACAGAGCAGCTAATAACATTTGGAAACCATGAAAATCAGAATAACCATAGTAGCCCAGAAATCAATGTCTATGGTTTATCAAGTCCTAAACATCCCACCCAACAATGCTGGACAACATTTATGCCACAGCAATACCTTCCCACAAATGAAGAAATGATGAAAAACTTAATTTTTATGTTAACGCTTGAGCACTACAAAAAAAAAAAAAATGCTTCCCTTATTTCTGGCCAAACATTATTACTATTATAAATTTTGCCCCAGCTGCAGATCATCGGGCAGTCTACATGCAATTGAAGCATGCACTTGTCTCTATGCATTCCACTCCAACAAACAACGATTGAACATTATCAACTCTGCTAACAGCGTAAACTATGCATCAGTTGTTTAATGGCAGTCGTATGGTAAAATACCATACATATTTTTTGAGTGAGAGGTGGAAATGACAACTCCCGATATGTGAAGGTATTCAACCTTCACTGTGCAAACATTCTGTTTATTACTTATATGTTGACAATGTCATGATTTTGTGTATTTGAACAAGTTTAAGAAACGCTTTAGCTATAGGCCTTGCCAGAAATGACAGACTTGTGTCCTGAGCTGTAGCCTAATGCAGGAATGTTGAAAGTTACATGTAACTAAATTTGCATTCTGATGTCATCCCACTGAGCTGGATTAGAACATCATAAAACAAAATGTTTCTTCTTTGAATTTATAACAACTGGGTGTGAAACCTCAATATGTAGTAACAAAAGTGATATCTGAGTGCAAGATCACAATTATCAGTGTAGGAAATCCTGACATTTCACTTTCATGTAAGTGGGAAGGTCCTGCCAGCAACCTGCAGATGGTCATGGGTTTTCCCGGGCTCTGCCCGGTTTCCTCCCACCATAATGCTGGCCGCTGTCGTATAAGTGAAATACTCTTGAGTACGGCGTAAAACACCAATTAAATAAATAAACTATATAAATAATAAAATCTGTGTCCATACTCTGAAAGTTTATCTTGGTGCGATCCAGAGGAGCAATGGTTGTCTTGGCGATAGCACCAGCCATAGCTCCTGCCATGAGAGAGGTCAGGATCTTGTTGTGGTTCGGCACCTAAAACACAGTATTGTGATTGGTTATCGTCATACTGAAAGTGAAAGTCCCACAACGGTTAGGGGTGGATTTGGCTGCTCTCCCAAAACTTAAGATCATTCTCTTTTTTTTTCACAGTAGATGGTATGTACATGTAACTTAGTTAATTAAAGTCTCCCAAACATGCTGTTTTTACTCTTTTTAATGGCGCACATTTTCTTGGTTTCAATCCACTCGTTCCACAAGTTCATCTTTTTTTGATGTTCCGAATTGGTGAAAGCAAGAGAACAGATCTGTATTTCTGGAAGCTAAGCTGTGAAGAATGGAACAGATCTCAATCTCTGGCCAAACAGTGCTTGGTCAATTACCCTATGTTGAATGCCAAGGTACCACTACTGCCAATTTTCATGCCTATCGTATATATAAATAAACTTTCTTGAACCTGCACACACAAAAAAACACTGCCACTGGTGGACCTAAAATGGAGCTAGCTCTCCCCTTTTTTTGGCATTGTTCACGCATGTCATCGGACATGAACATCACAACAACCTTTGGCCCCTCACCTTCTGGTTGATCTGATGCTCCTCCTTGTGGTAGTGTTCGTCATTGTTCCTCGCTCCTGACTCGGTCGACATCCTGGGCGGGACTTGGAGTAGGGGGGCGGAGCCCAGTATCTCCACCGTAGACCCCTTCACCTTTGAACCCATTTTTTACATCTCTGGTTGGTTAGTACAGACAATATTGGGTCTCGTAATGAGAAAGTTAGTCCACCTTGTAATGTCACACCAAAATAGCTGTTTCCCAATGGTGAGGTTTACCTAGCTTGACCAGAATGTACGTCAACCTGAAAATACACAAACGAACAGTTGCTTTATTAGTCTGAAATCCTCGGTATAATGGGGCAATATTTTACAATTTCAAGTCAAAATGAAAAGTACACCTCGAAACTCATTGTTATACCATATCAATATTTCTGGAAACAAGCTGCTGGACAAGGTCAATTTTCTTACATGTAATTGTATTCAATTGCATTCAATAGTATTTTACTTGACAGGGGGAAATATTTGGTGAAGCACAACACTGCCATGTACATATAAATAGCATAGCAAAATTTTTAATAATGTGGCTAGCTGGCAAATTGGCCAATACTGTCAGGTGTCAACTTAAGAACTATTTCCATGCTTTGCTCTTTACCAAGCGATGGTTCGAGTCTGGCACACAGAATACTGTACAAGGTCAAATCAAAACATCCAAAAAACAAATGTACACAGTTTGATGCCAAGCTGCTTTATTCCTTTATGCATTTTCATCAACATCACAGATATTCCTGGATATATTTGCTAGTGCTTCATGCATTCTGTCAGGTGTATTATTAAAAGAAGAATAAATGTACATGTATGTTTGGGGTTTACCGTCGTATTTAATAATTTTAGAGGAGTCATTAGATGTGTCCATATAGACTGTGTCTTCTTGTGGCAGGGCGAGTCCATGCCTCCAAAGTGCTGCTGTCACTAATGTATCAGGCCGAAGACACAGACACGAAACCACACCTAGTCGCATCATACAGACACTGGGAGAACCAGTTCTGTTTCCTTGCTCTAGCCCATCAGTGTTGAGCACCAAGCGATGCACCCACAAGTACCACTTTTGAAGTCTTTGATATGACCCAGCCTGGATTGATCCCGGGTCTCCTGACTTTGACGCACAGGCTCAAACCATTAGGTCACCGAAGCGGTCATTTTAAAAGAAGATATGGCCCACTTATTTCCCTTGTAATATGGACCCACATTCATGACATAGTTACAGTAGAATATTAATCACACTGTGCTCTGTTTGTTCATGACCTTTGTAAATGAGTATTTGTGTTCATGGATCCTCACACTGTGAAGAAATGGGGGGGGGGGCGAGGGGGGGGGGCGTATGGAGGGCCACAATGAGGAATTTGTGGTGCACCTGAAGCTGTTGCAAGACATCAAAGAACTTCCTCTAAATCAAAGTGATTTCCTGTACCTGGATGTGATCTGTGCACTATCCAGATAAGTAGGTCAATGTGTTAAAAACTCACTTACATTCTCCACGCTCCACTGTCACAAATGTTTTGTCCCTGATTACTTAATTGACACAGACTTGCATGACAAACTGACTCATTTAAAGCCTATACATGCGCATGTGGGTGTAATACAAATCAACCCTACATCAATTTACAAGAAACAATGGGGTAAGAGCATGTCCTGTCTCAGTACAATACAGATATGGTGTATAAAACAGGACCCTGCAGTCTCACAAAGATGGCATACATGTACGATAATCGCACACATAGGACAACGGTACGGTAATTGTGATGTACAGCATACCGTACCACAAATGTATGATAAAAAAATGTCATACGCCACTTGTGAAACTGGGCTCAGGGGTCTAAATATACAAACCTCAGTAAGGCATGGGTTTCCGCTCCGGCCTTAAGTGGGATGGTCTGCCAGCAACCTGCGGATGGTCCTGGGTTTCCCCAGGGCTCTACCCGGTTTCCCCCCACCATAATGCTGGCCGCCTTCGTATAAGTGAAATGCTCTCGAGTACGGCGCAAAACACCAATCACATAAATACAATTATAAATATAAGTTAATCATTCCTGCCTCATTTATCAGTGAGGCATGGATACACAGTGCCTTGAAACAATGGCAGCAGAGACGTCATTACATCATGTTTGTATCTAAGTGTCACGGGTGCATGACTGAGGATGTAAATTTGTCGCATGCACGTTGTATGGGTAATTCTGAACGACCAGGGCTACTTCACCATGGCTGTTTTTCAGTCAGGATATAGCAAACACACTTGTATTGTATAGATCTATTTCATTGTTTAATGTTTTATGCCATACTTTATATATACCGACAGCTGTCATCATGGTGGGAGGAAGCCTGGAAAATTTACATGTATTTACATACAAATTTACATTTTTCCTATACACATTACTTGTAAATTTAGGCCCACTGGGATATGTACACATGACAATCAAATACAGATCAGCTTCTTCATTTTCGCAAGTAATTCCTAAATTTTACATACTGTAAAATTCTTCAACCTTTCCGATTGTTTGCAAGATGTTTATTCAAGCATATTCTGGAGGCGTTATGCTGTGCAGAATGATAAAATTATACTTTTTGTGAAGCCCTGAAAATTGGTTTATCCAACCAATGTAGTTTTGTCTCCAAAATCTAATTACAAATGTGCATACACTGCACTGATAGCTGCTCTTTCATATTCCAAAAGGATGAGGAATTACATACTATATCAGAATGTACAATATCAGAATGCACAATATCAGAATGCACTATATCAGGATGCACAATATCAGAATGCACAATATCAGAATGCACTATATCAGAATGCACAATATCAGAATGCATAATATGTATGCCAGTATGCATAGAATGACTTGTATCAATTCAACTCATACCTGCCCCTTCTGTTATAAAACAGTGAGATTAAATAACTTAGAAAGGGTATACATTCCAGGTGACATATTTGGCAAAACATGTCAAGCAGAACAATAATGAAATCCTGAGCTAAGCCGTACACCTAGTATAATATTGTTCCATAACCCATTCATACATGTATAGCACCTTTGTATTTATACTCTGTAGAGAACCCAACTATAGTTTGTGGCCAAAAGTGCTACTGTAGTAACACAAAATCTTGTTAACATTCAACCTATTACTGTTACAACATACATGTAGAATCTGGTGAAATGATCGGAACTGTGTGGTACACAGAGCTAAACTAAACGGGTCCAAATGTTAAACATTTCCAGCTCTTCACAGTGATGAGTGGTTGTGGGTTTCCTCCCACCATATTACTGGCCACCGTCGGATAAAGTGAAATTCTCTTAAGTACGACGTAAAACATCAATAAAATAAATAAATAAATAAATAAATCATGGTGATGACCATGACAAAAATTGAGGTCATCTAATATGATTTAAAGGTGTGAAATGTATTTGATTTCCATTTGGAGCCATTGTAAAACAATATGGATGTGGACTCAGTTACACCAAATCTATTACAATAGTGATTCGTAATATTTGAACAGTCAGTGGAAGGTCTGTCAGCAACCTGCAGATGGTTGTGACTTCCCCCCGGTTTCCTCTCACCATAATGCTGGCTGCCATGGTATACATGAAATATTCTTGAGTGCGGCGTAAAACACCAATCAAATAAATAAATAAATAAATAATATTTAAACACAATTGTAAGGGCTAATAGTACAACATGTTACTAACCTGGTGAAATCCTTTGAAAACTCAGTTCGTACATGTATAACAAGTTTCCTTCACGTTTCCCACACACATCACCATATACAGTGGAACATGTACATGTGCTGCATAACCTCATAAAAACTTCATTCAACGGAATGAAACGTGGATACGAGAACTTCAATTTTTGTGAAAATGGCCCAGTGCAGATTTTTATAATGATCACAGCACCATGGTACTGACCAGTGGTGTGCATGAACTGGAGATTGGTGGACTGTAGGTCAATGAGATGACAGGGTCACTGGTGTGTCCTAACTGACCGCATGACAATGCTGTCAGCTGACCCTACATGTACATTCTTTACACATATACTAGAACATGAACTAATTAACTGTACCTGTCCTGTAAGGGTCAGCTGAGGGTGACCTGCCCAGGACATCAGTGCTCAAATGTTCTGTGTACATTACACTTTAAAGCCCATATATATATATATATATATACATACAAGTACAACTTTATTTTCTGAGGGTGACAAATGATGAATATTTACTCTGTTAGTTATAAAAACTGTTCTTTCCAGAGGCCCTCTGACAGGTGACAAAATTTACAAGTAAATATTAACAGTGACCAGACAAACAGTTTGCACACATAACGGCGTCAAAAGTAGCCATAGATTCAGTAATTATGCTATGCAAAGCAATACAAAACGAAAAAAATCAACAAATGACAGATTACAATCAAGATATCAACTGTGTATATATTGAAAATGGGTTTTTAAGCATTTACATTTTGTTTTTTAAGCATGGTCAAATGAAACTTTTTACAGAAGGCTTTTGGAGATTTTGACTCTTTTAAGTCCCTTTTTAATGAGTTCCACAGTTTTGGACCATTGTATGAATGGCTTTGTTTGATGTACGTTGAGGAGGGGAATGGCACATATCTGGAGAAACACATATAATTACAGGTACATGTAGGTGCGTAGAAAGGAACAAATTCTAATCAAAATAATTGTTCACATACTTGTCCTATAGGTACATTGCAAATTAGCTTAACACAAGCATGATTTCTGAAGAAGATTGCATTTTACTATTATTAACTCTAGGCATGTGTGCAATTGATCAAGTGTTTATATATGGGCGGTGGAAACTCCGCTGACCCCTTAGGAAAGCTTCATATCAACTAGTTATAACGCTATCTGATACAACCTTAACTGTCTTAGCATCATGATGTATACATGACACTCTGTAGACATTGTGCGATGTACATCTAGTCTTTAGACTGGCAGAACTCTCTCTTAGAAATATGCATACGTTTTCACAATAGGTACAGGAACTATTAAGAAAAGCAGGTACATAAAGATATGTTTTAATTTCTAAACAATGAGGCATGAAGAGAATTTCATTTCTTTTATTAATAAATTACAACAGATATGTGTGCAATCCATACTGAAGGTCAGGCTGTTATATACAGGCATGTGATAGATGGAGACTGACAGCATTCATGAATGGGTTAACTTGGAGGCTACACATTCATTATACTTATTAACAGGGTGTTCAAAAAGGGCAAGTAGCAGGCTGCAGGCAGTTGTCTACTGCCATCCGAGTAGCAGGCTGCAGACAGCTGTCTACTGCCATCCTTGTAGCAGGCTACAGGCAGTTGTCTACTGCCATCCCCGTAGCAGGCTGCCGACAGCTGTCTACTGCCATCCCCGTAGCAGGCTGCAGGCAGTTGTCTACTGCCATCCTCGTAGCAGGCTGCAGGCAGTTGTCTACTGCCATCCCCGTAGCAGGCTGCCGACAGCTGTCTACTGCCATCCTCGTAGCAGGCTGCAGACAGCTGTCTACTGCCATCCCCGTAGCAGGCTGCAGACAGCTGTCTACTGCCATCCTCGTAGCAGGCTGCAGGCAGTTGTCTACTGCCATCCCCGCAGCAGGCTGCCGACAGCTGTCAACTGCCATCCTCGTAGCAGGCTGCAGACAGCTGTCTACTGCCATCCCCGTAGCAGGCTGCAGGTAGCTGTCTACTGCCATCCCCGTAGCAGGCTGCAGACAGCTGTCTACTGCCATCCTCGTAGCAGGCTGCAGACAGCTGTCTACTGCCATCCCTGTAGCAGGCTGCAGACAGCTGTCTACTGCCATCCCCGTAGCAGGCTGCAGGCAGTTGTCTACTGCCATCCCCGTAGCAGGCTGCCGACAGCTGTCTACTGCCATCCCCGAAGCAGGCTGCAGATAGCTGTCTACTGCCATCCCCGTAGCAGGCTGCAGGTAGCTGTCTACTGCCATCCCCGTAGCAGGCTGCAGACAGCTGTCTACTGCCATCCCCGTAGCAGACTGCAGACAGCTGTCTACTGCCATCCCCGTAGCAGACTGCAGACAGCTGTCTACTGCCATCCTCGTAGCAGGCTGCAGGCAGTTGTCTACTGCCATCCCCGTAGCAGGCTGCCGACAGCTGTCTACTGCCATCCCCGTAGCAGACTGCAGACAGCTGTCTACTGCCATCCCCGTAGCAGACTGCAGACAGCTGTCTACTGCCATCCTCGTAGCAGGCTGCAGGCAGTTGTCTACTGCCATCCCCGCAGCAGGCTGCCAACAGCTGTCTACTGCCATCCCCGTAGCAGGCTGCAGGCAGTTGTCTACTGCCATCCCCGTAGCAGGCTGCCGACAGCTGTCTACTGCCATCCCCGAAGCAGGCTGCAAATAGCTGTCTACTGCCATCCCCGTAACAGGCTGCAGGTAGCTGTCTACTGCCATCCCCGTAGCAGGCTGCAGGTAGCTGTCTACTACCGTCCGTGTAGCTGCCTATTATGAATAATCTTACTATTCAAATCAATAGTAATTGTGGCATGACTACTTTCAATTCAGCCGCCTACTTTTGATCTCTGACCTCCTTCTCCAATACTAAGTCAAAACCCTACTTATAGAAAGAACGCGTGCACCAAAACTATATCGTTTGTTACACAATACTAGTATGTAACATTTTGTTGTGAAACCTAATGTTGGATCTAAATCTGGAGAGACTTATGTTCTTTCGACCACAAAAGAGCATTTTTGGAGGCAAATAAATGTCATGAGACATTACCTCTGGTGCCAAACTTTAAATTTTCCCAGTAGCATATCATCCTACCTTCCAAACACCTCTCAATGCACCTTTCTTAAATCAACAAAACTCCCAGAATCTAGAAAAATGAGCAACTTAGTCAAGGTCATTCAGGGTACATCACTTACAGTAATGTACATGTAACTACCATAATTCTTCAATCTTTTCAACCACCTTGGCAACCAATACTTTGAAAAATTTCTGAGAGCACTGTGGGGTGTAGAGAAATAAATCACACAGCTTAATGAACCTTGCATCTTTCATGACACAAACAAATCACTTTTCATAATAATTGTGCGCACAGCCATAAGTTCCACTGGAAAAAGTGATTTAATGTTTGAAAAGGTTAAAGACTTCCATGTACTACATTTCTATCATGTAAAATCCTGCCTTTTTCCTGGGTACATGTAGGTCCCTATCTTCATGAACACGAACACAAGCACGTCAATCAATGATTGATTGATTGATGTATTTATTTGATTGGTGTTTTACACTGTACTCAAGAATATTTCACTTATACGACGGTGGCAAGTATTATGGTGAAAGGAAACCAGGCAGAGCTCGTGGAAAACACATGTCCATTCGCAAATTGCTGACAGACCTTCCCATTTACAGCGGAGGAAGCCAGATTGACAATCAACGACTGAGCTTCTTGCAACAATCATCTTGCAACAGAGACTTTGCTGGCTGCGCATTAACAGAGATACATTACTCTAATGAATGTCTGAAGTTGGGATAGTTTTCTATATTTAACACCAGAGGTATTATGGGGTTTTATTTTTAAAGCATCTATACAGCAGATTGAAAAGCGTGGAAAAGCTACTATGTATGTGTGATGTGCACCAGAAGGCTACACTTCACTTCTGTCAATTACGAAACAACAAATTTTTTTAAAAAATCCCCACACTTTAAATAATGAAAAGCTGTACATAATTGTTTTTTTTTCCTCATTAATTATGAGAATGTACTAGGAATGAACTACATGTATGTATTTTGGGGCATACTCACCTTCTTGACTGTTCTTCTAATGAACAGTATGCATTACTACAGTGCCCTTAAAATATCAGGCAGGCATCCACCATGGAGTATACATGGCAAATGACACATATAAGGTTAAAGTGTGAAAGTAGGTCAGCCATACCTCTCTTAATACACTGGTAAACACAAAGCTACATGTGGTACTTTAAACACTGCAACTCCAGGAAAAAGTGGGTCAATTTCCCTACATTAGGTCACCCTTATTTGTAACATGATTATACATGTAGTCTATACATACCTTCAACTGATCAAAGATACTCTGTACAGGAATCTGACAAGACACGATCTGCATGTTACCTCAGTCGGATCACAGTAGGATCAACCTACAGGTGTCTGGCTAAAACTTGATCAGATTAAGGTAAACCAGCATCAGCCAGATCAAAAACTCGGACTTTATAAGATCTTTCTGATTAAATGGTCCGAATGTGGGACATTCATATATGCATGTACATGTGCTATTATCTTCAAATACATATACAGATACATGTACAAGCATTATATTAGATCAACAACATCTACATGTACAACAGGAAGGTCAAGCCAGAAATTCCTCCAGCCCTTAACCAACGAGGTTGCATGTGAAATAAAGCAGTTCTCCCTGGTTCGAACTTAAGCTGCAGATTTATGTCAGGTACATGTAACTGGGGCAGGACTGGCAGAGCCCCCCCCCCCCCTCCACTCCTCCTCCGATAATGAGGTTCTGTCTGCTTTCATCTACCTAAGAAACTGGCCATCTCCTATCATATCAGGTAATAATTCTGGAGTTCGGCATTACAATAATATCACAACTTAACAACTACAACATTAGACCCACTGTTATCCACAAGCACACATCATTAAGTTCTTGTGTTGATTTGATAAATTAAAAAAAAATAATGGTTTAAATGGTATAAATAAAATAAATATATAATGAGAATATAATCAACAAAAACCTTGAAAAATCTTATCTTGACTTAATTTTGAGAGACAACATCATTCGAGAGTTTTCTTCAATATCACTACATACATGAGAGAAATCGTAATGCAAATATTATTTCTTCTTGCAAACAAAGTTACTATAATGTGCAAAGTTATGCAAATTACAATTTCAGCACCACATACAATAATGGAAGCAACTGATATGTATGCAGACAACTATGTTGATTTTCGTTTCTTGCTAACATGGTCACAAAAGCTTGTATTTACATTATGAATAACAAATATACATGAAGCAGACAGTTTTTAGTGTCAGGCTAAGGCTGGCTGAGTAAAAAATAGCACCTCAGGACGATTTACACCAGCTAATAATGGGGACGACATAATTCTAATCTTTGTTGGTGGATATATATATATATATATATATATATATATATATATACACACATATATATATATATATATATATATACACACACACACATATATATATATATATATATATATAGAGAGAGAGAGAGAGAGAGAGAGAGAGAGAGAGGTATGAACACATACATAACATACTGGAGCCTCCTGTAATCATAATATAATGCCTATTTCATTTGCCCTGAGGAAAAGTGCAGCATACTCCAGAGGGACTGAATATGTAGGCCTATCTACATAAAAATAGAATAAATTTATTACACAAGGACATTTGTGGATCTCCTCACAGATTCTGGTATTAGTCTGACTTGTCTGTCCAGAGCCCCAACACAAATGTGTAATTTATCATAAAACAAGCAAAGCTGTTAGGTAGTACATTGATCAGTATGGTGCAATTCTGTGCAATAGAGTACTTGGGCTATCATCTGCCTTAACAGTCACTGAAGTTCGGTCAAATCAGTCAATTTGCTTAAGACACCCAAATCTTGATCTGAAAATACACTATTAAAAAGACACAGAGAGAATAAACTTAGAGCATTATGAGTATAGATGCAAACCTTTTCGTTTATATAAAAGCACAGAATAACCAGGACTGCATGAAGTTGGAGTTTCTACGCAACTCGCAGTGGTATTTCAGCAAATCTCTCACTCCAGGAAAGCTCTGACCAACAGGCCGAGCCGTCTGCTCTCGGCAACAACCACGAAACATGACGCTGTCAGTCAAAATCATTGAGTGAAATGTCGTAACACTTACCATCTGAGTTTGGTCCAGTGATCTGTGAAACAGAAATCACGTCTGCTCGGTTTTGAAGGAGTATTTAACGCCAAGCATCACTGATCTAAAACAACGCCGCCGCCTTCTTGGTTGTGCTTTTCATCAAACGTCAACAGCATGATGGGTACTGTCAAAATATTAACTTGATCAAAATGTGGTTATGAAAAATGGATATCTGTCGTAAAACACAGTTAGACTGTATTTGTATCTGATTTTCCTTGGTGACATTCTTGACTGAATAAGTATTTTGAGATTCAATAGGCGCCTCATTTGTCTCCAGTAAGTATATCTGTTATCTTTGATGCAGGTTAGGGTTTTCATGAATTCAGCGATAAAGGGAGATAATCGACATCAACTAGGGGAAGGGTGTGCCTGTCCAACAAGAAAATGGTAAGAGATCATTTTCTCAGGTATTTCCTGACTTTTTGACAAAATCGATCGGAAATTATTCATATTTGTTTTCTATTGATAACAAACAATTTATCAGTGTTTCATATTTCTAATTTTAGGCCAAGCATTTCAGCCAGAAAGACATTGATGGTAAGTAGCGAAATGATGGTGCGGAAGCACATTCGGAAACCCAGGATAGGTCAATTTTGCAGATAAAAAGCCTGGTTTCCCACATGCATACCGACTGGAACTCAAATGAAAGATATTAAAATCGATCAAAATCATGATTACAGTGTATATTTATGTTTGAAGTTGGAGATACAGTGATCTGTTAATCATGGTCAAAAGATAAGGACAGTTAATAACCGAATTAAGTTAAGTGCTACAGGTACCACACACAGAAGCAAGCCGAGGTGCACTTCTTTATTTCAGTCGCACAAGGTCCAGGATCGACCCTGGCTTTGGACAGGGAATGTAAAGGTTGATCGACAACTAAATTACTCATTTCTGGCTGTCCTATTGGACTAGGAAGCTACTTAAGACCAACTGTACTTGATAACTAAATTGATCTCCCAGCAGAATAGTTGGAAAATTGATGAAAACAGTGGAACAACTTTTATTTTTCATTATAAGTATTTCAACTGATTTTTTTTAAAAAATCACCTTTTGTGCCAATTTGTGTGGGGGAAAAAAAAAACTCCTGAATTAATGAGTTCTGATGCATAATTACAGGTACATGTAGGTGCGTAGAAAGGAACAAATTCTAATCAAAATAATTGTTCACATACTTGTCCTATAGGTACATTGCAAATTAGCTTAACACAAGCATGATTTCTGAAGAAGATTGCATGTTACTATTATTAACTGTAGGCATGTGTGCAATTGATCAAGTGTATATATATGGGTGGTGGAAACTCCGCTGACCCCTTAGGAAAGCATTGAACCTACTAGTTATAGTAGGTGTTTGGGGTGGTGTGTGGTTGGGTAATACGCCCCAGGTGCGGGCAGTAAAGGAAAACTAGTAATCTAGTGCGAAATCCTACAGTGTAGGTCCGAAGAAATGTAAGTTTCAGCACCAAAAGTGATGTTCTATATCCATTTTTTGTCTCTTGAAATGAACATGTTTGAGTGAAGTTTTAGGTAATACAGTATGTTACATAGTGAAGATACTGTCTGTTTTTTTTATTTCAGAGTTCAAGGAGTGTTTTCATTTTAACGTGAAGTCTGGGAAGATAAAATCGGAGGATGAGCTGTCACAGATTATGTTGTCTCTTGGTTATAGTCCCACTGGCGAGGAGGTACATAAATACTTCACCAAAAGTGTGTCAGGTGGGTAGTGGAGGCTGAAAGGGAGGAGGGGTGTATTACCTGTGTGGGAGTGGGGGGGGGGGGGCGATTGGGTAGGGGGGAAAGTGTTGGTTGCTGGCGGAGAACTAGTGTTGGTGACACTAATGTAATGTCTTTGAAAGCGTTGCTATACACAAATTACTTTGATGTTTATATTTCCATTGTTTTAAAATATACTGACTGCTGTCATAAAAGGTGGAAAAAATCTAGAGTTCAGTTCAACAGTATTCAGCAAGAAGCAAATAAATAAAAGAGATAAGTAAATTAAACTCAACAATTGTGTTTTGCCATCTGCCTTAGTTACGATATATTTCTTTTTATACATTAACTCTGCAGGTTGGATGTTAAAATCTGTGCGTCACAAGTGGGGGAAAGTTCCTCAGTTACTTACCAAAGGCCAGTGGTTTTATACTCCTATCCACCCATGGCACTAACTGGTGCTGCGGTGTCATCCACTCCATGGCCACAGCCATCATGTATAAGCGAACAATTCTTGAGCACCAAGAAAAAGTTTAACACTCAGGGAAAAAATAACATTGACTGTGAAAGCATCAGTGTTAATAATCTCATTCCTGTGACCATTATGCTGGCCGATGTCGTATAAGTGAAATATTCTTGAGTACGGCGTAAAACATCAATCAAATAAATAAATAAATAATATTCTTTGCTGGCAGACCTTCCCACGTACGGCCGGAGAGAAAGCCAGCATGAGCTGGTCTTGAACTCACACCGACCGCATTGGTGAGAGGCTTCTGGGTCACTACGCTGCGCTAGCGCGCTAACCAACTGAGCCACGGAGGCCCCAAAATAATATTCTTAAGTTCGGTATGAAGCGCCATTCACTAGATTAATGAATTTATTTCACAGGAGAGGGTGTCATAGAGTTTGCGACTTTTCTTGATATCATGTATGAACACTCGCAGACGGAAAATTGTAGCGATGAAATTCTGAAGGCGTTCCTGGCTCATGACGTAAAGCGGAAAGGCACCGTGTCCACAAAGGAACTGAGAAACATCCTGACCGGGTTCGGGGATAAACTAACGACGAAGGAAGGTCAGTGTTTGATATTAAGTATCCTGGCTTTTGTAGCCTTCTGAAAAACTGTTTTATGAGGCTGTTTTGCGAAAGGTGCTCCATTAGATCATTCCTATATTAAATGTTCCTATTTGGCTTTTATTACCCCTAACGTAATGACCCAGGAGCCTATCACCAGTGTGGTCACTGTGAGTTCAAGTCCATCTCATGCTGGCTTCCTCTCCTGCTGTAATTGGGAAGGCTTGCAGCAACGTACGGATGGTTGTGGGTTTCCGCCAGAAAAACACCAATAAAATAAATAAAAATAAATCATTATCCCTAAACCTGGGTCCTATTTCACAAAACAATTTCTGACTTTAAGTCTGTAAGTCAAAATTTGAAATGCGTACTTAAAGCTTATTTTTGTTCTTTGGAACTTGAATTTTTGTCCCCCTCATCCGAATTATTTAAAGACGAACATGTCTAAATTTCAACTTCCAGTATCAAAAACTAAGCATCGTAAAGAGTTTTTAAATTTGGACTTAAGTCAAAAACAGCTTTGTGCGTGCAGACTGTTTAAAGTACTAAGCTTTAAACCTGAATCAAATAAATAAATTAATCATTGTAAGACCATTATTAAAAATATATTTGTTGTGGGTGACCCCACCAACCTTCCAAAAAGAATGCCCCATTCAAAAGTTTTCATTGTGATTTGGATGGAGTTTGCTTTTTTTTTTTTCACTCAGTGTTAATGTTTTAAAATTCTTATCTTTTTTATCAACCAGAACAAAATTATAAATTCCCCCCCTCCCTTCCTACCCTATATTTTTCTGAAAGGGTCATGTTGCCCGAAACCCCCTTCCCCCTTCAGATAATTTTTTAATGACGGTGTAAACCTGACCACAGCGGCATTGTTGCTTTTCAGAATCTTTAATCCCCCATCAGAAAAAGAAACTTAAAAGTGTTTCATGTAGTTATAAACCTGTAGTATTTGGGAAGTATTTTGCTTTGTCTTTTTCTTTTTTATCATCTTTTCTTATCAAATAATTTTTGACACACAACTTGTGTTATTGTATGATTTGTTTCAGTGGACACTATGTTAAGAGAGGCGAATGTACCCCAGTCCGGGGAGCTGAACTACACTGAATTCCTGAGGATGATGTTCACTCCCGTCCCAGACTACTGAGTCCCCTGGGTGGGGAGTAGTGTTCACCATTTTATCATAAAGCATTTTTTGATGCCTGAAGGACAGTCAAGCAGGCATAGCTCTCTAGAGAAGAAGGTAGAAACGATAGTGTTACCTCGGATTACTTCTGGATTTTGCCAAATAACAGATCGTGGAAGTTCTGAAAAAGATGCTTTTGTTTCAGTATACCAGTAAAGTCAATTTTGCTTGTCTCATTTGCATTACATTTTAAAAAGGATGTTAGCTTTTGAGAACAATTTTAAACTTTTACAGGTGGAACAATTTCTCATTGAGTTCAGGTCTTCTCAGCTATGGTTAACTTCAGGGCATTGCAGCAAACTTGTTGATTATGACATCAGTTATTTTGTTTACCCTTGTATGGGAACTGTGATAGGATAATTAGGAGTGTTTGCAGACGCTTCATTTATACAAGGAACATTTAACATCGGCTTTTTGAATCACCATATTAACCATGTGTGTTTTATAAGTGTCCTGTAATTTTAGAAAATGAAATACTAGATTCCCTCGGAATTGCAGTACCTATGTAACGGTTTAATATGGCTGAAATGTTATCGCGATACCTTGGGTACAGAAGGCTTAACAGTTACTGAAATGTTCCAGAAAAGTGATACATTTAAAAAATCCCTTTTTTACCTTCATTTTTAGAGAGCTATATTTGTTTAACCTCGCATACATTCCATGGTTCTCAAATACCAGGTCATTCAGAGAACATGACATGAATTCCTGTGTACATGGAATTCCTATGTAAGTCATCATGCTTTGAATGATAACTGCTAAACAACTGTCCACGTTTTTTTTATTGTCATGTGCATTAAAAATTCCCTTAACCTCTCTGTAAACCTTTCTAACAATATACAGCTGTATGCTAACAATTTGCAACATGTAAGGGACAAATTATTCGGCTAAGCATATGTGCTTCTGCAGAGTGTCCAGTTCTCAAGGCCAACCGTTTGCATAAAACTTTGTACCTGTAACAAAATGCATTTTTGTAGCTTTTTTTTTTTTGTAAGTCACATGATCTTTAATATAGTGTTTTGATCAATGTATTGTGATCTCAGAAGATAGATTTGTAAAGGGGCCTTGGCATCACATTTGGTTCTAAAGGAACTTGGCAGTTTTTCATGTTTTTAGGTAAAACTTTGTAATTAGGTGGCTTATACAGAGGAAGACACATTAACTAAGGCTAGCTTAAGTTGTGGCTAGTGTCAGAAATTTCGGTAAATGATCTAAAATTTCGCACAGAAATTGCATTTTTAGCTGCAAATAAATGTTATAAAAAATTACTTGTGGTGCTGAAACTTGCTTTTTTAAAATAGGATATTATTCTACCATCCAAACTAACCTGATAGCACCTTTCTATGATCATTGGAACTCCGACAATGAGGCAAAATGTGCAACGTAGTTATGGGCGAAATTTGAGGGCCTTTGTTGAATATAAAATCTTAAATCAAGTACCCGTTATAAGTTCATACTGATTTCGTGGTTAATCAGTTTGTTTTCTCATTTTACATAAGACTTTCAGGCTGGGAAACTGGTGGCTGAAAACATCATGAAGGTGTTAGATATGTAGATAGATATATGTGTGTATATTTGTTCATTTGAACTCACTTTGTCAGTTTACACACTTTGTCCACAGGTTTGATCAATATTTACATAAATTAAGGTATTAATATTTAGGGAATGGGTACATTTATTTTAAATTTTATAAATTGTATGCGAATTGTATTTATTGTAGCTATAATCCCTGTATCAAAGTAATCTTGTGAAACAATTCATATTTGTCTTACCAATTTATGGTGACCAAAATGTTACCACTAACATTTAACTTGCTTTAAAATTTATCTTTGTGCAACTACTTGAACAGCCACATTTATGGTTGATACATTTAGGATGATTTTATAAATTAAACCACATAAAATATTTGCCAAAGTGACCTTAAAAAAATTGAAATTGTCTCAGTTTGTTGACCCTAAACTATTTTGGTCATCAAATTCTGGTCTCACCAAGAAGTTGATCTCCCTCTTTAATTAAGGTGTGTGTGTGTTTTTTTTAGGATTCATGTATGACAAGTTCAAATCCAGGCTCAGGGATAATTTTTTATATTATCCCAGTTCATTGGTTATAAAAGATTAAAATGAGTAGGGAGAACAAAAATGTCATAGTGTACTTTTTGGGATAATAAATATGCGAGAGGCATTCATATTTTTGTATCCAGAAAAAGACGGAAAAAATTCTTTTTATTCACCATTGAAATTATTTGAGTTTTTCTGTGTTATATTTTGGATACTGGAAACTGTCATTTCTTTCTCCTGGTTATATATATATATATATATATATATATATATATATATATATATATATATATATTTCACCTAAAGTTAAATTAAAGTTAAATTAATCCAACTTCAGAAGAAGAAATCATGAGTGGCAGTGTAAGGTAAATGAATCAAAGCAAAATGTGTGACATGAGTGGCACTGTAAGGTGAATGAATCAAAGCAAAATGTGTGACATGAGTGGCACTGTAAGGTGAATGAATCAAAGCAAAATGTGTGACATGAGTGGCACTGTAAGGTGAATGAATCAAAGCAAAATGTGTGACATGAGTGGCACTGTAAGGTGAATGAATCAAAGCAAAATGTGTAACTTGAAAAATACTAAACTTTATTACAATATATTTAATCAGACCATGAAATTTGGGTGGTGGACGTAGCCAAAAAATCTGTTACGGGGTTTTATGCCTTGAATAACCGATCGTTCGGTTTCACCACAAAGCGAAAACAGACCAATCGTTCCCGCCAATTGGTTACGTGAACATTTGGCTAATAAAGTCATCCACAGAACCTCCTAGCACATTTTTTCCCTTTAATTTACAGTAACTTCGGCGAAGCGTTTTGATTTGCGTATGACTGGTTGCATTACAGTATTTCGCCATCAGCGGAATCCTCGGATAGCGCATGGCTACGTGGGAAGGTGGAGGGGGGGGGGCAGCAACAGCGGTGATCAACTTAGATCAGGGTTGATTGTGGAGGCCTCTATAAAACATATTTGTCATACACGCTGAACGTCACACGGCTTTCAATGCCAGACCAGTATTTGTTATACTTCTGAATATTTTTATTTTCTTTTCATGATTAATAATTACTTTAACAGGTAACTTACAGAGTGTGTAATATCCAACTGGCTTATCACCATCCCTGTCTAATAAAATGGTTTCGTCCACAGGGCAAACTCATATAATCATTGACACGGGGGAATGTCAACGATGACCAGTTCATGGAAAGTTGTTGAATAGGGAAAGTTTAAATTCTGTTCAAACTGATTGTCACCTTTCTCCGCCTACCTCCAGCTCACCAAGAGCACGATACATAACTGACGAATGCAACCAGCTAGCTCGTGTTGTGTACATAACGAATTAAGGAGACGTAGTGCGCATGCACACGGGGGGAAAATGTGACTGAAAGTCGAATAGTAATTTCTAAGCCAAATGTTATCATATTTTGTTTTAACTCGGAAGCCTTCTCAGGAGTTACCTATACACCGCCACGAAATGAATCGATGGTTTGTAGACAAGACTTGACGGCACAAATGAGAGGAGACAGCGCAGATGCATTGGCCCGATTAATAAATAGAACGAAATTTAGTCTGAGCGGAAAGCTGTTGACTACATTTAGTGCATAATGGCATTGAGTTCAAAAGTTCAATAAAACACTTTGCAGCACCACGGCACTAAATGCGAACTTCTGTTTTGTGGTAGCTGTCACTGAGGAAGACCGACAACCTTGTGTGGGTAACCAGTTAAGTGAGTGAGTGCGTGCTTGGGGTTTAACGTCGTACTCAACAATTTTTCAATCATATGACGAAGGAATCCTTAGGGTGCATGTACGTGCAATGTGCCTCCTTGTTGCAGAGCGGATTTCAACCGCTCTTTTCATTTAGTGCTGCTTCACTGAGACGACTTACCGAAGGCAAGTAATCTGCCCCGCCCGAGCCATTATACTGATAAGGAAACTGACAATACTTACTTACTTTCACCCACTTACTGGTCAAAAGAGATAACCCACCCTTCACACCCCATCACTGACTACAATAACAGGGTGTCCACTTGTAACAGATAGTCCCACATAACCCCCCTGATCCAGACTCAAGTGTAAAAAAAAAATAAGAATAAAGACGCTATCAGATTGAGATGGTCCATTAATAGGTGAAATGCGGAAATATACCTCACCAATGCGGTCGCTGTGAGTTCAAGTTCAGCTCATTCTGGTCGTCCCTGGGAAGGTTTTTCCAGCAACCTGCGGATGGTCGTGGGTTTCCCAAGGGCTCTGCCCGGTTTCCTTTGACCATGATGCTGGCCGCCGTCGTGTAAGTGAAATATTCTTGAATACGGCGTAAAACACCAATCAAATAAATAAATAAATAAATAAGTAAATGTAAACCTGTCTTAGAGCTACCACAAAGGAAGAAGAGACCTTTACTTACTACATGCATTCGCCATCCATGGACATAGACCTGCGTAAAATCTATATAATCTGTTTAATCCACTCTTTTTTTCACCTGAGATAACCTTCAGACAGCTTACTCTGTCTCTGTATATATACAATTACCGGCCACAAAAGAAGATAGGCAGACGATTCTCTACCATAAATGTTTTTTTTTTCATATAAGGGGAGGTAAATATTGAAGAAATGCCAAGTTTTCAATACGTGGAAATTGTCTCCCCTTCTACTCACAAGTAGGCAACTGGTTGGGGGATACCTCGTTCGACCTAATTTTGAGGCGATATACAAGATCCCCTTTTTTGTGTTTTGATATCCTTTTTATAAGCAGAGTTTCTGATAGTAATACTGGGTTAATCGCAAACAGCATTTTAAACTCAATAAAGAAAGACATGTAAAGAAATGTACTTTAGTCATGTTTTTTGCTTAGTGTTTTAAACTGCACTTGTCCAACAGTGGCCACGATTATGGTTAGAGGAAACCAGGCATCCCCAAAATGAGAGTTGTACTGATTATTTTGGGGTTTACATTAAATTAAGGCATTGTATATAACCCACAACTGTATCAGTGGCCGATACATGCAGAGTGCTGGCCTTGTAATCCACTCCAGTAATTTCACTAATGACATCTGAGAATCCAGTCTAATAAACATACCATTAGAGGACTGCGATTTTTACCAGCGTAGGCGTACGTACCACTACACCATCGCTGGCACTATTACCCCGTGGTGTCAGCGAAGGTGTAGACAGGTATGTGGAGCTATTAACAGATGAAGTTTCGGGTTCGAACCCTTTGGTATAGTGTGTAGGCATACTACCTGTGCAATGATTAGGCCTTTCGCCTTTAGACTACGATCATTGATGATAAGGGTTCGAATCCAGTTGTCCGTATATAGAATACTAGGTTGTTGTTGGCAACATTGGTTTTGGACAATGATGATTCGGGTTCTATGCGTCGAAACAGACATTCGTGTACCAGTGGGCAATCAACAGGGACGTTCCGGGTCAATAATCGCAGGCCAATTCCCAAGAGGACGTTTAACACAAAGTACTAAAGGATTAAGAAAGTATATTAGGTACGAAAACAGGACAGAATCATACAAGCGGCCAGCAGTTTTCAATGATAAAGAAAAAAAACAATGTTTGTTCTTGGCGACTGAGTTAAATCAGTACTGAGTGAAGTCATCAATAATAAAATATGTATCTCAGTTGCTCTTCGATTGCAGCTGTTCATATATCCCAAGTGGCAATCTAATTCAAGATGAATACAGAGCCCTTTTTTCTTTTCATAATACACCCACCCCGTCTCAAAATAAAGGAATTTAACGAATGCTATAATCAGATTGAGGTGCCCCATTGGTACACGTAGTAAAATGATGAATCAGTACTTAAACTTTCTTTACTTTAGCGGCATGTATTCGCCATGGTATTGACCCAGGAGCCTCTTACCAATGCGGTCGCTGGGAGTTCAAGTCCAGCTCAAGCTGGCTGCCTCTCCAACCTTATGTGGGAAGGTCTGCTGCAAACCGCGGATGGTAGAGGGTTTTCTCCCAGTTTCCTCTCACCATAATGCTGGCCGCCGTCGTATATGAGAAATATTCTTGAGTACGGCGTAAAACACCAGCCAAATAAATCAATAAATCAATAAATAAGTAAATAAATAAATAAATGTATTGTCCATGCTATAAGAAGACACGCTATATGCACACCTCCTCGTTAGATGACTGAAAAATTTTTAAATGTGCGACGTTAAATCCTAAGCATACATGCACATAATATAATTTATAAACTGAATTGTGTGGTATAGGGTAGCACTGCACATCCGAGTTCATGAACATGCAGGCTAACATCGTCGCTTTATATCCATAGCTTTGAGCAACTGTGGGCCTCCGTGGCCGTGTGGGGTTAGCATGCCAGTGTGGAGTTAGCATGCCAGTGTGGCATAATGACCCAGGAGCCATTCACCAATGCGGTCGCTGTGACCAATGCGGTACGCAGAACTAAACTAAACGGGTCAAAATGTTAAACATTTCCAGCTCTTCACAGCGATGAGTGGTTGTGGGCCCCCCCCCCCCCCCCCAGGCTCTATCCTGTTTCCTTCCACCACATTACTGGCCATCTTTGTATAAAGTGAAATTCTTTTGAGTACGACGTAAAACATCAATAAAATAAATAAAATAAGTCATGGTGATGACCACGACAAAAATTGAGGTCATCTAATATGATTTAAAGGTGTGAAATGTATTTGATTTCCATTTAGAGCCATTGTAAAACAATATGGATGTGGACTCAGTTACACCAAATCTATTACAGCAGTCGCTGTGAGTTCAAGTCTAGCTCATGCTGGCTTCCTCTCCGACCGTATGTGGGAAGGTCTTTCAGCAAACTGCGGATGGTTTCCCGTGGTCTCTGCCCGGCTTCCTCCTACCATAACATAAGTGAAATATTCTTGAGTATACGGCATAAAACACCAATCAAATAAATAAATAAATAAATCAATAAATAAATAAATAAATAAACAAATAAATAAATAAATTGAACATCGGGGTTCCTCATATGGATCATGCAGGAGATGTTAAATAACATGGAGAAAAATGTGCGAAATGCTGATTTTTGCCCATTTCTAAAGTTTGAAGAACTACAGAACAAATTAAAATATCATATGTCAATGTTAGGCACATCCCGATTATTTCTCCAAAAATTTTCTTACGTAAAAGCTAGACATTTTTCATTATTCATGCTAAAATCTTATTCAAGACATATCTCACCTGGGTTAAATTTAGTTTGTTTTCACCTCTAATACTATAGTCATGGAATTAAAGAGTGTGCTGATTTTTGGCTCAGAGCAGCTATGGCATCATTTCAAGTCTATGAATTGTCAAATAGGCCACTCTCCGGAACGTAAACGAACTCTCAACATGCCGAAAAGATACAGAATGCAAGGCCAAACCAAACCCCGAGTACTGAATGATCAGCCAATCAACAGCGCATGACATTCTTAACGTTCCAAACCACAATCCGTGAACTCATTTATTGTTTAGTTGTCAGATTTCCCTATTGATTCCAGTCATCCAGAATTCTACGGCTCTTGCCACTATATGTACATTCCACGAGCGATGCAGTGTTCTAGCGATCCACCAATCCAGCGATCCAGTTAACGGGATCTGTCAGATTAACTCTGGTCATGAAACTGCTCTGGTGTAATGTTAGAAATAGCCTTTGTAATTAACAGGAGAAATAAGCAATTTTAACATATCTGCCGTGCATCCGGAGTTTTTGCTAACAGGCTAGATATGAGGACATTAAAGCTGAAACATTTGATGACAAAATTCGAGGATTTAACTCAAATTCACAACTATGCACCTCGACGCCGTACATGATGTGAATATGTGAACGAAGCTGAATGCAAACACCATACTAGTATATAAAATTTTGATGTCTATTTTTCTATATTTTTATTTACAGAGTTAGGTTGCTGATCAATAGGTAAATGTGCCTTGCATCGCTAGTGTGGACCACCGTTGGATTAGACGTACAAAATAATGTGCATCTGCGCACTAAACTCAAGCTGGCATCGAAAACCTGTTTAAAAACCAAAACAGGTCATACTCCTTATAAAACATGGCGTCGTTGGTGACAGGCATTATCAATATGGCCACTTGGACACACTTCCAGATAAACCTCAAAATAATGAGATCAATGGAAGTCTAATAGGTCAAGCAAAATGAAAAACATTGCCATGGATGAAATTTTAGGGTAGATACGGTATGATGGGAAATAGTCATGAAAAGCTATTCCTGACATTAAACTCACTGCGGGTAAAGAGGAAACGCATGTGCTGTAAACAATGAATCGATTCATGCTAATTGTGAATTACCTCGCAGTATATTAGGAAGGCTTGTGCATGACATCTCTTACGTAAATCCAGGTAGCCCATCGCGGCAACTTCAAAGGCTTCCATCTCAGGTACGTCATGCTCTCTGTGAAGCCCTAATGAAACAGTTATGGCATTTTCCGGCAAAAGCAAAAGTTTCCATGGCAATGTTGAATATGAGGTTTCATGGAGCAGGTGCGTGCTTTGGGAAACCTGAACCATGGGGACGCATGTAACAAATTGCATATACAGAACCATTTGCATTCAAACGACAGTGTTTGTCTCACATGGTTTCTCTTTGAAATATTGTGTTACAAGAATACTCAGCGTTAAATGCTGAAACCAAAATTTACAGCTAGTTAAAGATTCAGAAATTTTGATTGTTTACTTTGTAGCTTCGCGGATAGGCAGCTCTCGTTGGTTAGACTGCTGCTTTCGGTCAGGAGGTTTGTCAGGTACCTGTCGACGGTCGGTGGTTTAATCCGAGCTCTGCGGTTTCCCAGACCCATAAACCTCACGACCTTCACAAAGCTGAAAGGTCATTGAGTGCAGCATTAAGTAAAAAAAGGAAAAAATTGTCATTCGGTTATAATTGGTGGCGACTTTCGCACCGTGAGGAGTATGGAAGTATGTCTGAAAATTACAGTCGTTGAAGCCCGTTGAATATGGAAACCGATTAAGGCCTTCATCTTAAGATCGTATACTGTCGCCTGACAATGGAACGAAGTGTGGAAACGATAGTGCGAAGCGATGGACCAATGGAACGAAGCGATGAAAAAATTATAGGCCTACTGCGAAACGATGAAACGAAACTATATAATAGCTCCATCGCTCCGCAGAATCGCTTCTGGTGCATGATGGGATGTTGTCAGATACAAGGCTTAAAGGCTGTTTAGACCGCTTATTTGCATGTACGTCGACATTTCAGTGACATATTCGGTCTATCAATCCCGACTTCATACAAAACTGATTTTCTTTTTGATTGGTGTTTTACGCCGTACTCAAGAATATTTCACTTATAAGACAACGGCCAGCATTATGGTGGGTGGAAACTCATACAAAACTGAGAACTATTTGTTGAGATTTCTTCCAATATTTGCAAACAAACCCTAATGAAACAGTTATGGCATTTCGCACTATCGTTCCATCGTTCTATCGCTTCGCCCCATCGCTCCATACCTTCACAGTATCGTTCTATGGCTTCGTCCCATCGCTCAATACCTTCACAGTATCGCTCTATCGCTTCGTTCCATTGTTGAGCGATGGAACAATACTATAATAAAGTATAAATAAATCCATAAAATAAGTCCATAAATTTCTTTTCCACTGCCTAGAAAAAAAATTTAAACATGGAGTAAGTGGTCCGTTGTACTAACGGGTTTAAACCGGTCTACTATTGGCCATTGCGTCTTGGGAGAAACCGTCTCTATACATGTAGCTTACAGATGCACTTGTTTTGTTTCTGAAAATAGACACTAAAGTTTAATAATCCATCGAACCAACGCCCTTTATCGGATCGCTCATGCTTGATTAAATCTATTGTATTGACGTCCTCTCCTTCTATAAATTACATCTCTAGATAGGAATAGACTTTTCATCGGAAATCAGTATGTACACGGGGGACGGTAATAGAATCCGTGACATGCGCAACGTTTGATTCCGGCATAACATCAAAGGCACCGCCGAGGGGCACCTGTCAAATACAGTAACACGTTATATGAAAAAAAAATGTTTTGGAATGAATCCTTCAGATATAGGCCCACAGGTGAACTGATGTCTGTAGTATTATAGTGTATAGTGCAAGCATCAGGCATTTACGACTGAAGCGAATTAGCCTTCTGTTGGAAGGGATTAGGCGGACTGATACATTAAGGTATACATCTAACTCACCGGAAGTATGACCGCATCACGCATGCACGCGGATTGTCTAATTTTAAGGATACATGAAACACTTCTTTTTTCTTAATATGGAGATTAGGATGTGACCTAATATGGGAAAGTACAAAAACGCTTGTCAGCGTTCGTCTGGGGTGTGAAAATGGTTTGAAACTAGAGTTTTCCTGACGTCCCAGCGGCCAGTCTGGAAATTAAGTAGTCAATGGCGAAAGCTGTTGAAACAACTTCTCATCGATGCCGTTATTTCCGAAATTCCCGACCATATAAAAAATAAGCATAAAATATTGGGCTTATTAAAAAATGTAAAATATACCTGAAAAGTGAAAACTTTATTTTGGCATATCTCTCTTCATTTTCCTCAAAACCATACTCTTCGACTTACAGTATCATTACATGTATCCCCTAATACCAGAGAGGGAGAGATAAAGAATTTGAAGATGAATATATATATTTATTTCATTGGTGTTTTACGCCGTACTCAAGAATATTTCTCTTATTCGACGGCGGCCAGTATTATGGTGCAAGGAAACCAGACATAGGGCCGTGGGAACCCACGACCAAAAGGCGCATATAAATGCAAACCCTATATACTGATATGTTAGCGAGCCACCTCTGGTCTGAACGAAAAGGATGTTCCTTGGGTATATTAAAATGGAGAATGTTTTCTTTCTGCTGATGATGTCCGAAGACGAAGTATCGTTACAGAAAATCTTTACAGAAGTTTCCGAATCCCATGTCAGACCACCATTTGGTAGAAACAGTGCCTAAGGTAGTATTTATTTATTTATTCATTTTATTTATTTATTTATTTATTTATTTATTTATCTATTTATTTATTTATTTATTTATTGATCACTTTCGACAAAGGAGGTTATGCTTTTGCCGTCGTTTATTTGTCTGTCCGTCTGTCGGGTTGTCAGCTACATAAAGTCATGGAAAACTTGGATGAAATTTAGTGTACAGCTTAGCCTCTTGCCAAGCACCGCTCCATAAAATTTTGTTCGTAACTTGGAACTGGATCATCATGCAGGATTTTTTCTAACTATTCTTCGACTTTGTCAAATGTCAGAAACAGACAAGGATTTTGATCGTTTGAACGTTTCTGAGCTTTTGGCATGTCACATGACCACAGGCAAGTGTCGTCTGCGTTGTATCGGCAGGTGTCGTTGAAGGGCTCTGATGAGATGGTCACGTCCTGCGGGTATACAACAGGTGATAATGTATTATTTACAGACAGAAAACTCATTAACTAAAAGTAACACACTTTTACACAGCGTTCTAATTGTCTACCATCAATTCACAGTCTATAATTTGTTGGCTTACATACGCCTATACCTGCAATGCTTACGAAGTGTACAAAGTCATGTATATATATATATATATATATATATATATATATATATATATATATATATATATATATATATATATATATATATATATATATTATATCATATCATTCTCGTAAAGATTCAGCAGACTGCAGAATGTTGTAAGATACACGATTGCGACGGCCAACGCATGCATTAACAATTTTCAGTTGTTAATACTCCGTAATGGAATTCTCGGTAGGGATGACTGGCTTTTGTTTCATCTTTCCGACTGAGCTGCATGCTACAAGTTGTGCTTTAACAAAAGTAAATGCAGGTCGCTATATACGGTCTAAAAAAGTCTTCCCAACACTAATATATGAAACGTTAAAGAAACTTTACAATAATCACTTTACCTAAAAAAAATATGGATGAGACGGTCACCCAATTTTAAGATTTATTTATTTGATTGATATTTTACTTTACTCGGTACTCAGGAAGATTTCGTTAACAAGATGGGAGCCCGGATTATGGTGAGAGGAAAGAATTTTGCACTTACACGATTGTTGTCTGGAATTTTAAATGTAAATATTATATTGTTGTTTGAATATGACCATACAACTCGCGATGTGAAATGCATCAAAAGCCGTGCGCTACAAAACACATTCATAATATTAAAGAAACCAATGTAAAGGGCAATATATAGATCAATATTCTTTTTATTTGCATCAGGTTATGTTCTTTTGGTATTCTAAACACGGTTCATGTAAAGTTGAATATCCCGCTATTTGTAAACAAAGTTTGGGTCTTAATGATCTGGAAAGTGCATCACTATATAAAGACACAAATAAGGTGTGAAGCAGGTTGCTTGGAGGAAGGACGGTTCAGATCTATCGACAAACCCGCAATTCCTACAGGTGCTAAAACGGTGACCTGATCAACTGGTGTTATTCTGCAGCACGTTGCCATGGATACGTGGAACTGGGAGACGTAGGTGAGGCGACTTATTCTGCTGTCAATATCGGAATATGACTCAGGAGCCTAGAGGGTGGTGGTCTGCGCGATGAGTTGTGCGCACTGAGCATGGTAGTAGTGACAGAACATTAGGCCAGCCTCTTTCTACCTCAACCCCCGCCCCTCTCTATAAAAGACACAGAAACACTCATCCTAAACTTTAAACGCTACACTTCGCCATGCACGGATTTATGCATGCTACATATTACTTATGGATGAGAAATTCCGTCAATATTTGCCCTAGACGTTTCGATATCGTTTTCAAACCATTCGCATTATTCATTTGAAAACGATGATAGAAACAACTTCACGTCACCAGTTACAGAAGGATATTTGCATCCATGAACAATGTTCTCGTCTCAGTAGGTATAACGTCACTTCCTGCAAGTAGATGCCCCTTAACCAAACAGATATATGCTAGACTCCTCCTTAACCAAACAGATAAATCCTAGATTCCCCCTTAACCCAACAGATAAATCTTAGATTCACCCTTAACCAAACAGATAAATTCTAGATTCACCCTTAACCAAACAGATAAACCCTAGATAACCCTTAACTAAACAGATAAATCCTAGACTCCCCCTTAACCAAACAGATAAATCCTAGATTCACCCTAGATTCCCTCTTAACCAAACAGATATATCCTAGATTCCCCCTTAACCAAACAGATAAATCCTACATACCCTTTTAACCAAACAGATAAACCCTAGCTGCCCCTTCAACCAAACAGATGAATCCTACATACCCTTTTAACCAAACAGATAAACCTTAGCTGCCCCTTCAACCAAACTGATAAATCCCAGATGCCTCTCCAACTAAACAAATAAATCCTAGATTCCCCTTTAACCGAACAGATAATCCCTAGATGCCCCTTAACCAAACAGATAAATCCTACATACCCCTTTAACCAAACAAATAAACCCTAGCTGCCTCTCAAACCAAACAGATAAATCCCAGATGCCTCTTCAACTAAGCAAATAAATCCTAGATCCTTCATACCATTGTAACCAAAGAGATAAACCCTAATTGCTCCTTAAACTGAACAGATAAACGCTAGCTTACAAGCCCGTTAGTCACGCAAGGCCACGGAGGCCCCCTTGAATGCACAGATAAACAGTTAGGTGGCAGTGCCTTACATATCACATTCTAGTCTGACCATCAATGGGAAAGGCAAAAGAAGTTCTATACAACTTTAGAAACAGAAGAATACACTGTCCTTTATGCACTGTATGTAAATCAGCATCAACAGTTTCCACCAACAAAAAGGTCATTCCTACCAAGAGGAAAACTATTCCCCCCCCCCGCCCCCCAACAAGAACGATATTCCCAACGACAATAACACATTTCCCATCGACAGGAACACCGTACCCACCAACAAGAAGGCCATTCCCACAAACAAGTACGCCAACCTCAACAACAAGAAGGCCATCTCCATCAACAAGAACACCGCTCTCACCAACAGTAAGACCATTATCACCAACAAGAAGGCCATTCCCACAAACAAGTACGCCATCCTCAACAACAAGAAGGTCATCCCCGTCAACAAGAACGCCATTCCCACCAACAATAAAAACATTCCCACCAACAATAAAAACATTCCCACCAACAAGAACGCTATCCCTACAAAGAAGACAACAGCAGCAACATCCTCATCAAAACAAGAACGCCATCCTCACCAAAAATAACGACAAACCCCACAATCAAGTGCACCATCCCCACAAACAAGAACACCATCCCCACAAAAAAGAACGCCATCCTCACCTACACGAACGCCATCCACACCAGGAAGAACGCCATCTCCATCAATAAGAAAGCGATCCCCACAAAAACGAACGGCATCCCAACAAAAATGACGCCATCTTCACCAACACGAACGTCGTCCCCATCAACAGTACCATCCATACAAACAAGAAGACCATCCCCACCAACACGAACGCTATCCCCACAAACAAGAGCGCCATCTCCAGAAACAAGAAAGCCATCCTCACAAACAAGAACGCTATCCTCACCAAAACGAACGCCATCTCCACAAACAAACCACCATCCCCAAAACAAGAACGCCATCCCCTCCAAAAAAACGCCATCTCCACAAACAGGAACGCCATTCTCACCAAGAAGAACGTCATCTCCATCAACAAGAACGCCATCCTCACAAACAAGAACTCCTTTCCCACAAACAAGAACGCATCCCCACAAACAAGAACCCCATCCCAACAAACAAAGAGTATCATAAGTATCAAGACATGAACAACATCCCGAAGAACCAACAAGGTCGCCCTCACAGCTATTAGTTTCATCAGGTGATTGTCAAGTGCACGTACAGCTACAAGAGCGAATTCGTGAAGGTCTTGATAGATTATAATCACGAACAAATGGAGAAATACTGTCTCAAATTCCAGATTTTGGAAGACAAAATGCCTTTAAGCGAAAACAAATGGCTT
This sequence comes from Liolophura sinensis, assembly GCF_032854445.1. Classification (NCBI taxonomy): domain Eukaryota; kingdom Metazoa; phylum Mollusca; class Polyplacophora; order Chitonida; family Chitonidae; genus Liolophura; species Liolophura sinensis. Next base: position 20,558,374 of record NC_088296.1, read on the forward strand.
TTAGAGGTATAACACCTTCAAACATCAATTTGTAAAATTCCCTCTTGTTTTCTGACACATTTTACTGTGTAATGCAAACAAGGAAGGCAGGGAAAATAAAGTGATCAACTTAATCCTCTATGCATCGAACATCAACAGGGTTTCGTTTAAGTTTTGACACGCGAGAATGGAGAAAATAACAAAAATAGCGAGAAAAAAAAAATAATTCCTTGTCAGGAAGGAATGTCATTAAAATAAGGCAATATCCTTTAAAAGCAATTTCCAAAAAAGCATGCGGCACGAATTGTGTCTCTGTTTGATTCCCTTACATGATGTGAGCTCATTGTGCTTTTCGTTAGAACTTCTCAGAGAACTATTCGTTGCGTGTACAATTAAAAGGTGATACATAATATATGCAATGAATGATAGTCTATGTGTCGAAACCGACATTCGTATACCAGCGGTCAGCCAAAATAGACGCTCCAGGTCAGTAATCGCAGGAAAATCCCCAAAACTGGCTATGTTATTAATCCAAAGTATTGGTTCTGTATAGTCATGATTTTCTCACGTCATCTGCTGACGTCATTCGCGATTTGTATACAGTGTGTATGCATTCACAAACGCGAAAAACTGAACAGTGTGAAGCCACAAACTGCGACGCTTGGGCATTTCAATCATGCACCACACGAACAAAAACAAGACGGCCACAAACGAAAAGATAGAGCTGTTCACAGCAAAAATAAGTTATCGTAACGTGGCCCATGCCAATGACTTTAAAAATGGTACTTGTCGCCGTCCCGCTGGACACTCGCCTCGTACTCAGAGGAAACGGGTCTGGTTGGAACGGTGTCAGTATAATATGACTGGATGGGTGTCACATCTGGTGTCTTCGGCATGATACTTCAGTGACGGAAGATTTTTGCGACATGGGCTTGTCCTTATCCTACAGATACTAATGACTCCTTGTCATTATATAAGTACGTCGTCAAAAACCCAATTGCAAGCATACATACTTGTACATACTTGCATAACATGTCTTGAGGGTTACCCTTGAGGGGCCCTGCCCGGTTTCCTCCCACCATAATACTGGCCGCAGTCGAATAAGTGGAATATTGCTGAATACGGCGTAAAACATCAATCAAATATTTATTTATTTATTTATTTATTTGATTGGTGTTTTACGCCGTTCTCACGAATATTTCACTATACGACGGAGGCCAGCAATATGGTGGTTGGAAACCGAGCACAGCCCGGGGGAAACCCAGGACCATCCGCAGGTTGCTGGCAGACCTTCCACTTTCGGCCCGAGAGGAAGCCAGCATGAGTTGGACTTGAACTCACAGCGACCGCATTGGTGATAGATTCCTGGGTCATCACGCTGCGCTAGCGCGCTAACCAACCCAATCAAATAAATAAATAAATAAATAAATAAATAACATGTCCTGAATGATAGCAAATAAAAACTTTTTCGATCAATGTTTAACTGCATATAGACACACATAAAATAATTCCGTACAGTTTGAAGAGAACTCTAGAGTAGTCATGGATATTTTTCATCGACCAAAATAACTGGGAACAGTCAAGTTTGTACCCAAAATATATTCAGTAAAGTTGTTAAGAATTTTGAACGAACTGGATACGTTTTCACAAGCAATGCGAATGGATAGTATCTTTGAATACAATACTGAAACGCAGAATCGTTTATTCAAGTGCTAAAATTTGTGAGTGGGCTTAGATATTTTCTTTCGTGAGTAATATAGGAGGAAAATTCGTTGCCGATGCATGAACATTGAATCGTTCAAATACCGCCCATGATGAGTTGATCGCTTTTTCTCTTGCAATGAATGGGTATATTGCGTTACCAAACAAAACAAATTGCCACTGATTATTCGCATGCAGAATCGTGAGGTAAAGTGCAAAAATTGCGAACTATGTTGTAGGCATGGGTATTTCTTCTTCGGATCAGAAGAAATTTTGAAAGATTACATGCAAAAGAGGAAAACAGAATCTTCAATGGAGAATTAAAACCATATGTTAAAGGCATTGTCGCCATGAGTGTCACAGCGGGATCGTAAGCCTGTTTATTGTAAAACACTAAAATTACGATCCTGTGGAGTTCATTTAACATACATATCCTATATGGGTCCTATATGCATCCATCTTGAAGTCGGGAGGGCAGTAGATCAAGGGTCAATCCTGGGTCGAGTCACACCTAAGACCTTAAAAGAGGAAAATGTAGTTCCTCGCTAGTCGTTCAGATAGTGCAACAACTGGTTGATTCCTAGCAGTGTAATGGCTCGAGCTGAGCCACTTATTTGCCTTCGGTAAATCGTCTTAGTGAAGCAGCACTAGATAAAAGAGCGGTGGAAATCCATCCTGCAAGAAGGAAGCACATTACACATACATGCACGCCAAAAACTCCTTCGCCCTAATATAACTGAAAAATTGTTAAGTACGACGTTAAACTCCAGGCACTCACTCACTTACTGGAAGTGGAGAGACCAGGTATCAAACCTCCGTCGGGTCATAGCAAAATTTCTTTTTATTTATTTGTTTGACTGGTGTTTTACGCCGTACTCAAGAATATTTCACTTATACGACGGCGGCCAGCATTATGGTGAGAGGAAACCATAAGCTGGCTTGTTGCTGCCTCGCTTGGCGGAAACAGGACTGGCTGCGCCGGTGACAGTATAATGTGACTGACTGGGGTGTCATGTCTGGTGTCTTCGGCATGATACTTCAGTGACACAAGCACTTTGGCGGCATGGACTCGCCCTGCCACAAGAAGATTCTGTATATGTACACACACCTAATGACTCCTTGTTGTCAACGGACTGAAAACAGAACTGAAAAATTGTTAAATACAAAGTAAAATCCCAAGCGGAAAATGTTGGTAAACCTAAAAAATCCAGGTCATCCTCTGGAGCCAAGGTATTTCTGCCAGATTGGAATTTGCTGACCAGTACTGGATTCTAACGACATGATGTCTCTACCGTAGTGGCTTCGTAGAAACTGGTCACAGGGATAGATTATAACTTTCGCTAAGAATAGTTGTGAGAAAATTGGATGTAACATTATGATATCTCAAAATGAGTATAGGACACTGTATCTATATCATGCATACGACCGATATAGACTTTATTTACTGTCAAATCCCTTGGAATGAATGGTGGAATGAACCACCCATGCGTAGTTGGTTGCTGGAGAAGAAACCAACACACGTCAGCGTGTGTTTAACCGTACTGTTGATATTGGATGTACTCAAGATATCAAGTAAATTGATTTGCCAAAGGCTGTCCATTTACGAGACAATCACTCTGTTTCACATATCAAATAACGCTTTCTGATTTTTCGATAACGGTGTCGATATCTTTTTCCAGTAAAATGGTCAACACATCACCTCTGGACACTTGTAAGCTTCGATGCTAGGCAACCTGGTGCAACGTTGTCACTCGCTCATAATCATACGATCTGTTCGCCCCATAAGGTTTTGTTCTCTTGTAGCACACATGTATATTCTTGTCCATCAGCATTCTAAAAAATGTCTGCGTTAATTAACACAAGTTAAATAGATCAGGTACGTGAACGGAGCCTCCGTTGCCTAGTGGTTAGTGTGCTAGAGCACCACAATGACCCACAAGCCTCCCACCAATAGCCGGTGGACGTTGATCGTGCATGGGACCGCTCACGCAGTAAGGAAGTGATTTTTTGTTGGTCACGTTAAATAAGAATCAAATACATAAATAAATGTTTACACAATAAATGTTTATGTTTTTCGATGTATCGACATCGGGAAACCCGGGATCAAACCAGGGGGGGGGGGGTGTCACTCCTTTAACTCATTCAAGACATGGTACCGTACTTGTTGGTGTCTCGCTTGGCACTCAACATTTAAAGCAAAGAAACAGGACATGTTGGCCCGGTGGGGTGTCAGGTCTGCTGTCTTCGGCATGATACTTCAGTGGCGACAGCTCTTTGGCGGCATAGACTCGCCCTGCCACACGAAGACACAATATATGTCCACACACGATTTTTCGTCGCCATATAACTGAAAAACTGTTAAGTACGACGTAAAATCCATAACATTCATTCATTCTTTATACGATGTGACTGGCATTTTTTAAATACCGAATTCTGCTTAAGCCATGGTGCTGGGGGCGTGTAAATGTTCCTATGAATTATGCATTTACATGAACAGTCAGAATAATGCCTGAACTGAGGTAAGCTGACAAGAGGCCGTATTTCACCGGTTACGTGTGACCATTTGCCAGCTATCACTCTGTCGTCGCTGCTCGGGTTTTACTGTCTTTGCCGTGCGTCTTTAATTATAGCAATGGAGCATCAAGATCAACATGCAGAAGTTAAAGGCGTGTATGTGAAACCTTCTTTGGCGTTATAGCCTCGATTTTATAGATATATTCGTCTGAGTATAAGGTTTTATCTTGTACACAAGGGCATTTCACTTGTATGACTGAGTTTAACTTTATGGGCTGGTGAACCCTATAAAATTACTTACATAAGATTGCGGTGCAACCACGTGAATAAGATTCGAGCATACAACACAAAATGCACGTGAAGAAGTGTTCGTTGTCATCCGAAACATGCCTATAATAAACGGGTCGGCCAGCAAGGTCACCTTGAAAACATGCATCGTGTAGTTATTTCCTCTTGGCTAGGAACTCTCCTCGTTTAGTTTTTCACGTTCATGTATTGAGTCACTTCTAAGTCTTACCAGGAAAAAAAATAAAAATTGTTAACCCTGCTGCAAAACAAATGACAACAAGCACATTTGACATGACCATCATGCTTGTATTCGTTATCTCATTTTAACATTACCTTTTTTTAACTTATTTTACCGGAATATGCATAAAAACTATTCTTGCTGTCATCGTCTTTCTTAACACTGGCTTCCTTGAGTTCATTTTGCTACCGCTTGCCTTTATCTTTAACCCATGCAACCTAAGAGATTATACTTATATGATTGTCTCATTCTAACACTGCCTGATCGGGTCATACCAGCACCATCTGTGCAGTATTAGCCAGGTTAATCACAAACTGAATTTATGAGCAAAGAGAATTTTGACTGTGGGCTGACCATGTCTTTGAGCATGTACATGGTATAGTTTAACAAACGCCTAATGTGTCTTGATAACCATTGTTTTATTGTTGACATCATTAAAGGACATCTAGTCCTCCTCGAAGTCCGGATACCTCGAGAACAAACCAGGGTCGGGTCATACCGAAGACTTTAAAAATGGTACTAGCTGCTGCCTTGAAAACAGAGCAAAGAAAACAGGACTTGTTCACCCGGTGTTAGTGTAATGTGACTTGGTGGGGTATCATATCTGGTGTGTCTTCGGCATGATATATCAGTGGCAGCAGCACTTTGTACATATGTGTACGCACCTAATGAACCCTTGTCGACTGAAAAGTTGCTAGGTGCGACGAAAAGCACACATGTGCATGCCTACAATACAGTTTAACACTACTTTCATTGAGCTCATTTTGTTACGTTTTGTCTGTAATTTAATGCACTTAAACTAAGACACCAGTGTTTTTTAACACTGGCTTCACCGGACTCACTTTCTATAGTCAGTATCTCATTTTAACACATTGCTCGTTTTATCTGTTCTCGTAGCTTCAACCTACGAGAGCCTTTCTACAGTTTGGCCATTTCAATGAACGCCACAAGTTATTACTTCAAAAAATTAGATCGCACATTGGATATATCATCAGCTCCGCTTAACCCTCGGGGCTAGGGGCGGTATATTCATCATGTTGAATTAGATGGTCATATATTGGATATATGTGCAGTTCAGTTGCATCAAAGCGCAAACTGAGATATATATTTCATTAACGACAATTTATATACTAATGTATGTCACACAGTTTGAATACTGATTTCACTCATTCATCTAGAATATACCTTGTGTCTTTCCAAACAACACTGAAAACTATTGACTGCCCCTCTTTGCATGGCCTTCCGGTTATTGACTTGAAGCGTTCATTTTGGTTCACAGCTGGTAAATAAATGTTTGCCTCGACGCAAGCATTATCTCATTTTAACACTGGGTTTGCTCGTTTAGCCTATATGTGTAGCAAATTTAATTTAAGAGAAGTTTTTTTTTCTTACGTTATGACGTGACTATATATTACATGTGATGACAACACAGCGGAGTAATTCTAGACCAGTGACGTCTACTACATTACAAATACCATCACTGCTTTTTTTTAAAAACTTAATTCTACTTTGCTACTTGCAAACGCACATTCGCATAATTTTGTTTACCAGGGCTACAGATATTGTGTATTTTGTTTAACACATCTGTAATGACAAGAATGTGTAACACTGCTACCCATGGACATTGTGACTGTGCAAATTTGCACACCGTCGTTTTTAAAGATAGTGTAACATTTCCAACACTGAGAAATTTGAGCACGGCGGGCTCAAAAATATGCCAGTGTCTACAATAACTGCACAAAACAAGCATATCATTTGTGCTCTGCACTTACATCAGGAGTATTTCTATCCCCCTTATAATTGCCTTCCCTACCAAGACCCGGTGAACCATATATTCTAAACAGTCTAATCTCTTTTTCATATCTCTTCCACGCAAATGCATGGGGTGTAAAAGAAAATTCATTGATCAACTTTCAAGATATAAATACACGCAGATGAGTAATCGATGCTGTCATGGCGCTGTGCTAAAATCTTTTACGGTCATATTGGGGAACACATGCTGTTTAAATTGGGAATTTATGCCTGCCTAAAGTACGTATGTACGCTTGGGGTTTTACTATGTACTTAACAACTTTTCTCTCATATTAAGACGACAAGGAGTCATTAGGTGTGTATACATATATTGTGTCTTCTAGCCAGTCCATGCCGCCAAAATGCTGCCGTCACTAAAGTATCATGCTGAAGACACCAGACAGGACACCTCACCCAATCACATTATGATGACACCGGGTCAAACACTTTTGTTTTTTCTCTCGCAAAGTGAGCGAGCAACAAGCACCATTTCTAAAGTTTTTGGTATGACCTGACCGAAGGTTGATCCCAGGTTAAACTCTGTAGTTTATTGTGCAGTCGCCCCTTTGCTTATTTATTTATTTGATTGAGGCCATACGCCGTACTCAAGAATATTTCATGAGCTGGACTTGAACTCATAGCGACCGCATTGGTGAGAGGCTACTGGGATATAACTCCGCGCTGGCGCCCTAACCCCCTCGGCCACGAGGCCTCCCAAACCCAATTGAAATCCAATTAAATTTTTGCTATTAATTTCAGAGAGCCTAAATTATTATTTTTAACAAAATGCCAGCCTAGTCTGTGCGCATGTTAAAATTCAGTAATAAATGTGTTAAACTTTACAAAGCGGGTATATGCTGAGCGAATGAGTTCGACCCGCTCGAAAATGTGCATCCATTGGAAGTTTATACATAAAGGTAGGCCTATAAGTTTCTAACAGGCTAATTAATAATTAGAGGTTCTTTCTATTCAAATACTCGATCAGCCCAAATCCAATCGAATTTAGCTTTTATTTAGAACAGCTCAGCTAATTATCTTTCAAAAAATATCAACCGCTTCTGTGGATGTGTTACTGTTCATATGCAGTAATAAATTTCTTAATCTTTATAAAGCGGATCGCTTAATAACTTTGGAATCATTTTAACACTACTAACAGTATAAGCACGAGTCTCATATGTACCCAATGGCAATGATCCGAGTTATTCTTGGGAAATACAGTAACTTTCATTTTAATTGGCGGGCATGGACTTTTGCCCAGAAATCTCCGGTGCGTAATACGTCGTTAACGCATCTTTAAAATTTTTTGAAGAATCATTTCTACCTGGAAGAGGCATTTGAAACTTTGGCCATATTGAGACCAAAGACGCCTCATTAGGATTTTGCCACAACAGGCACAGCCCGATCTCATCATTCAAAGTGCAAATACATATTGATGTCAGAATGTATTTGCCGAATGAACCTTAAAACGTAATATTTATAGGACAAAAATATGAATGTGACAGGTACAGACCTCTGTAAAATCTGATGTTTTAAAACCAATTCGAAAAAAACCTACAAAATATGGAAGTATATTTTCCTGGACAGTGTTTAGTGATCTTTCATCTGATACATTGTTCAGTTTGATGTTTTCTTAGCCTTTAAAAGTGTACTCCACCATACGTACTCGAAGCCTGCAGGTGTAGCCTATACACTCCTGGTGCACGGATAAAGATGTGTATACCTAACAGAGTCTACATGAAATGATAACTGACATCTCGACCCTATAACCAAACGTGTTTACAGAATAAATAAACAGCGTCTCATCTCTCTCCGCATCATCATTTTTCCCTTCCCCCCTCTCTCTTCGTGTACGTGGGTGCTTGGCCTGACCAGATGGCTGGTGGGTAGGGGGGGTGGGGGTAGGTCTGTGATTTCTCAAATAAACTTTGCTCCCTCTTTATCCTCAGCCTCACCGTTTATACAGACACCGTATACCGGCTATTAGACACCCATTCCTCGTTACATCTATATCATTTCACGGGAATCATACCGGATTTCGCCGCAGGAGTCATCACACACAATTCCAGCCTAAAGTCCCGTTACATTCAGCAGCTCACCAAGTCTATACACCCTGAACACCACGCTGCACCTGGCCGTATAAGTAAGAAACTTTGAAGTCAGCTTTCTTCTTAGTTTTCTCCCCACACCTCTCTTACCGCAAGACTTGGGCAAGAATTATTTTTGTGAGGTGCAAATCTGGCTCTAAAGTACGTTGTCTGCATTTCTTTTCAGAAGAAGCCGGCTATAGGTGTTGAGAGAGGTCCAAGCTGTAAAGGGAGCCTCGCGGTTTTAACAGTGTGGTCTCGTGCCCACGATTGTTGAGGTGAAACTGCTGTTGCTTTCCAGAGCACTGAAGGTAAGTATATATGTAAGTATATTTATATATACACCGCCTTGGATAGCTTTTGGGATGGAAGCTTGTTGGTTAGCTGTACGCGCGAGGAGGTTAAGCATCCCATTATGATGATAGCCCACCATAAGGTATTTCTGAGCGTCTTAGTCAATGTGAGAGCATGCACGTGGGCACCGCGAGAGATTAACTGTTATAAACTTCTCTCCGTCTTTGCACAGTAGCTTTATACTTTAGTTAATAATACATCGCTAGTATAGACTGTGATTCTTCCAAGACAGAGGGACGCTCTGTCAGGAGATGTCAGTGTGGAGCTAACCATTGTGGACAAGACACAGTTCAATTCTGGTGCTATCGATTTTTTCCCTGTGCAGTGTGACAGCGAAGGGCAGGATACAAAAACAACAGGCAAAGCCTAAGGGAATCGGGAACGCAAGCACCGGAGTGAACAATAAAAAAAATCCTGGTCGCGTACTTATACAGACTTCAATCTCGCCCTAAAGGAATCCCCCCCAAAATTATTTATGTAAATATGTAAATAATATGCACGTTGAGATTTTCGTGGATTTATCCATGTTTCGGGGACGGCTGTGATTGTGCTTGGGGCCCGGTGTTTCCAGACAGGCGGTACAGTAGAGTATTAATAATAACAGGAGCTCAGGTTGGTCAGCCGACGTGAAGGCGTGCTGCGCGCTAGTCGACGACAAGGAATTCCCCCCGAAGCTCCCCCGTTCCACGTCGATACGAGCCCGCGAAAGCCGGCGCCTTGGCAGCAAGCTAGTCGTTGGCTGAGAGCGAGAGAGAGCTAGAGAGAGAGTCGGAGAGATTGAGAGTGGAGGAATACCAGAGCTCGGAGCGAGTCCGTATACTGTACCACCAAACCTGGAGCTTCAACACAACATGGCTGCCATGCAGAATGGTGTGGTGACTATCGTAGACCATAGCAATCAAAACGGTCCATCTGTGCATAACCCGACGATCCCAATGAAGGACCAGGACGCCGTAAAGCTGTTCGTTGGTCAAATTCCCAGGAACTTAGAGGAAAAAGATCTTAGACCGATTTTTGACGAATACGGTCAAATCTACGAACTGACTGTGCTTAAGGATCGGTTTACCGGCATGCATAAAGGTAAGTCCATTTTACCGGATATAAGATAAATAATATAATGTAAAACAAATATCAGGTGATGTTTTTTTTTATTCGTTCAGTCCGTTTTGGCGTATCTCCGTTGTAATATTTGGTGGATCCGGTCGCGCCGTCAATAGGTAGGGCCATCTTGGTGACGGACCCTGGCAGAGCCGGCTGTCGTGGAACCAGGCCAAGTAAGTCGGCAGCTCAAACACACACATACACTATTATAATAGCCGACGACAGACGATGCCGGCTGTACAGTTTTGGCTTTTATCGTGTTATTCCGGCGTTAACGCAGTGGCAATAATCCATGCGCTTAACGATTAACGGGAAAGTGCAACATGCACTTGGGAACAGGATGGATGAATGTTTGATATGGGGTCAATAACGATGAGTATTACACGGCCATATGTTGACATAGATAGTGTTTTGGGCGTGCGTTGAAGGTCTGGTCAATACCAGCCTGGGTCCCTGGCTTCCACAGACCGGGAAGATGTTCTGCGACCAATATGGCACCGCAGATACCAGACAGACACGCATCCATTGGTGGCGACTACACAGAGGGATGGCAGTAGTGGACAATCGCGGCCACTGTACAGACGTATCTCTAATCGAAGCTATAACTGCCAATGCAGCTCTTGCAGGTAGAGGCTCAGTTAGTAGCTATACATATAGGCCTACGGCTATTGAACATTTTCACAGTTATCGCGTGTGTATGCTACGTGATACCGCTCTAATATAAGCATTAATAGAAGTGTTTACGATCCAGTAGTAGATACAAGGGTGACACGGTATCCTCTGGGATAAGAAGAGAGACGGCTATGACGTCCCCAGGGGAGGGGGAGGGGGTCCGGAATTCACATCGAACATTAATTCTATGCAGGGAGTTCGGTATAAAGCCAAGCATCCACCTTTCTATGACATACATGACGACAAGGCGACACCACCTGAATACAAATCTGATTTTCGGATGCATCGTCGCATTCTTAACAAAACCAAGCTTGGTTACAAGACGGGTTCATAAATGAATCTCATACGAAAGGGAAACATATTCGTTATAAAACCAAGCTTTCGTACAACATTGGTTTACAGATGAATCACATATATTATGAGACATAAACGAACCTTGTTTTAATGCATAGGGACGTGTTCTGTATAAATCCGACCTTTGACATGATAGACTTTACATGAATTGAACGTCATGCTGAAGGAACACAGAAACATTCTTCATGAAACGGAACTCTGTTACAACATGGGCTTTGAAGGTGCATAGGGACATTCTTTAAAAATCAGCGTTCGGTAAAACACGAGTTATTTATTTTTTTTTGAAAATACAAAGACATTTTTATTCAAAGTTGGTAAATTATGGCATAAGCATGAATGTTGCACTAAAGCCAGCAACACGCAATGTCACTAATCCAGCAGGGACAGCCGACTTGTATATAGACCTACATATAGTTTACGAATTGTCAGCACAGCTAAATTGGGTCATTTATACATCAGTTAAGCCCTTAACACCATAGACAATCCGAACATGCCCCATTGCAGCTGGCACCCACTCAGCTGATACAAGCGCTTACAACCTGCAGTTGTGCTGATATTTATTTATTTATTTATTTATTTATTTGATCGCTGTATTACGCCGTACTCAAGAATATTTGACTTATGCAACTGCGGCCAGCATGATGGTGAGAGGAAACCGGGCAAAACACGGGGGAAACTCACGACAATCCGCAGGTTGCTGGCAGATCTTCCCACGTACGGCTTGAGAGGAAGCCAGCCAAAGCTGGACTTGAGCTCACAGCAACCGCATAGGTGAGAGGTTCCTGGGTCTTGGCACCTAGTTCTGATATACTGCAACCTCAAGTGCAATTGAACGTAAATGCAGTAAACGGGTTTAAAAGTTAGGGAATAGATTTGGACAGCAGTTTTTTCTTGCCAGGATTCGTTTTCCCATACTTAGCGGTTAATATCCAGTGTACGAAACAACCGTTATTGAATTATTCGTAGAACTGTCAGAACGGGTAAAAGAGAATAGGGCATGCTGATAGTGAGGTATTAATTTATGATTCAAAAGATTAGGTCACCATTGAAGCCGATGGTTTTGATTTAAAACCAAATATAACAGCAGCAATGCAACGATACCTTATTAACATGATTCTTAATGTAAGATACAGTGAAATCATAAGTTTTACTTAGTCAGCAAACCACAAACATACGCTATGACTGACAACATTAGGAAGTTGTCTGTTGTAGGTTACAGTGAAGCTAGAAGTTTTCCTTCATCAGCAAAAACAACAACAACAACAACCATGTTATATGAACAAAATTTCTACCCCAGGTTGCAGCGATGCCAGACGTTCTCGATCATCAACAAAAACAACAACGACAAATTCGATCTCTGTTAAAAAGGCTTCGTATGACTTTCACCATCCTGTCCTTTACACGTACACATGTATTATGTGTAATACAAACCTACCAGTGCCATAAGTTAGGTGGTCACCCTTAGGAATTGGGGCTGGGTATAGGGTGTGGGATGGGAGCTACTGCTGTACATGTATTTCTCTTCTCCAGTGTAGAGTATACAAAGTATTTACAACTGATATACGGGCCTATAGTAAGCGTGTATAGATGAAGGCCTCCGACAACGGCACAACCACGCGCATATTTAAAAAAAAAATGGCGAGATATGACCTCAGATAAAGATGGCGTGAGTCTTAGACATAAATCGAGATAGCACTTGCAAGCTTCGGTGCATCAACTGATATAACGTATATTTGAGCTTCGAGATAATATTTATCTCTTCATGAAGCCATTAAGCTTTATAATAACGGGAATGGATGGCAGTAAGGCATTTATGCATAAAAAAGGGGTACAGGATATTAAAACATGGTATCAGGAAACCTAGATATTCTATTAAGGTCAGGGCCACGGAGTATTATGGCCCTGGTATTTGACAAGTGCATGTACAGGTTTCTTTGTAGCCGTATACACTGCATGTAAGACTTGAATCACTGAAAGGCAGTCAATTCTTCGTATTGTTACACATTCATAACGAATAAAATATGAAGTATAGTGCGAACATTCCAAAAATCACAGCAACTGGGAAACATGCATGGGTAAATATGCTAAGAACGTACCATGTAGATAACGGAATTAGACCAGGGCGTACAGAAGCATTGAAATTCCCTGAAAATACAGCAACTTGGGAAATCAGATAAGCGATCAGGCTGTGAGTGTTACTTGGATTGCACAGATTACGGAAGGCAGTCAACACAGATTTAATGTTTCAGGCACGGAAAATTACATACACCTCAACTGTGAACCACATGGTCAGATGCGTCGTGAATTTCACACAGCTTTGTCAATGTGTATTACGAAATTAGAACGGATATGTATCTATAAGTGTTACGGATATTTCCAGATTACAGTAGTTGTGGAAACGATTTGTTACTCTTACTGAGCTCGTGTATATTTTTAGTGGAAGTAAGCTTTATTCAACAGGCTTATGCCCATACAATGATAAGAATTGTAATCAAATTAAGATTGCCATCATAGCGTTATAGTTTGTAACGGAAGTGCCACAATAAAGAAGAATAATCTGTTAAGTTAAACGGAAAGTCTGTTGTTTGAGTTATGCTAGAATGAATTCTGTAATTACAACACAAAATTAATTTTCGGCCAGCATTTTGCGGTTCTGAAATACCTCGGCAGGTCATCCTAACATCTACTGTTATATACCTTAATTATGATTGATAACTAGCTGCGTTTCTCTTTGATCTTCATCCAAAATGAAGTTTTTATCACTTTGACTTAGCTATGTACTGTAATACATGTATCTTCCGGAATTGTCTTGGATGCATGTGTGAACACACTAAAAATTATTCAAGTTCTCACAAAAAATAATCTCTTAAATTTAACAAAAAGTCAGAATATATTACATCAGATTTTTCTGTTATATATACAACTCAGAAATTCTGTTAACTAATCACAAAAGGTATACTAGACTAATATGACATTACGCTGAATGTGGACACAGTACGTGGGAAGGTCTGCCAGCAACCTGCGGATGGTTGCGGGTTTCCCCAAGTTCTGCCCGGTCCTCCCCCCCCCCCACTCCCCACCATAATGCTGTCAAATATTCTTGACTGCGGCGTAAAACACGAATCAAATAAAAAAATAGAATACATTCTAGAATCACCTAGACAAGCGACTTTCTGTTAAAAGTAACAGATTATTATTTTTTTAGCGTTGTAATTATTTTCTGCGATGTGATGGATGTTTCTATATTCTGTGTGTAAGAGGACACAGGATTTACGCGCGTGTTGACAAGATCGATGCTATTTCACGCACCATTGATGAATAATGAAATTTTTACCTGTAATCATAGACGCGTATCTATGACGCTGAAACGAAACCATACACGCGCACAATGTTCTGAACAGTAGTATGCGTTAAACGAAGAATTAATTGACCGAAATGTCTAGAACAACGTTTTGGTCTACGCCTGGAACATCGGGGTTAGTGTTCTATGTGTTAGTCATTTCATACATGTACAGGCATTAAATTCCTGCTATTTTGACCATGTACTCAAGGATGTACTTCATACACATCTCGCAATACATTTCGGTTTTGATGATTTCTTTCGTTTTTGGACAGAATTTAGAGAAATAACAATCGCACTTTTAAAAAAATGAATCTGTTGATTTTAACAGAAACTTTGTTGTGTGGATGATGTTTGAAGTTATTGTGTTCTTATTACACAGTAATGTGTCATATTCAATATAGCGTCCTGTTGGTCTAATCTTTATGATGAACTAATAGAATATGTGTGTTATATTTAACAGAATAATCTGCTGCAATAGCAGAATACATTCTAGCATTACTCAGACTTTCTGTTAAATTTAACAGAGTATTTTTGGAGCACCTGTCATACATCTCGTAACACATTACGGTTTTGGGGATTTTTTTTTAGTTTTTAGGCAGAATTTAGCGAACTATTTTATGCAGGACATATCTGCCGTTAGCAAGAAGGGACCTAACTGACAACACCCAAAACCTTGCAGGCTATAAACTGATTTAGTATTTATGTTTGTCAAGTCTGGTGTAGATTTGTAAAATATGGCCATGGCATATAAAACACGCCATCGAAAGTTTCGTCTGCCTATAACTATCGGCTTTGTACGTTTACTTAGACAAGGTATGTGCTAACTGGGGTTGAGTCAACCCATAATAGCTACAGCTAACCCTCGCGTATAGGCATGCAAACTGTTGGAATGCAGACTGCTGTTTTTGCTTTTTACAATTAGGTGTATTTTTAGGTTTACCGAGCTTTAGCGTACGTGTGGTTACCTACATGTAAACATAGTGCGAAATATGCTGGGTTATGTAGAAATAAGGAAAGGCCAGTGTGCGCAGAGCTTTGTATATGTAGGTGAAATACCATTATCTAGCTGAATTTCTGCTCCGTTAATTTCTTTTCAGGCTTTACTGTGGTTCTGTTAAAAATATTTATGAAGATGTTTTGGTACAGTACAAGCATGAGACTTTCGAATATACATCTCGAAGTCTTCGTTCACTACGTCGTCAGACTTTTGGCATGGCTCATACAATCTTTCACAATTAACACATTTCAACAGGCAAAAAGAAAAGTGGACTGATGACAAGGCTATTAAGCCACTGACGGTTATATTTGACATAGCCGTAGACGAGAATATTTTTAGGGCAATATCGATGTCGTAATGTTTTATTTAGCAAAGCCGTTCATCACTGAGTTTTATTTAGCAAAGGTAATGAATAATCTACACTCAAAAAAGTAATGTGTTAATTTTAACAGAAAGTCTATTGTTTGGGTGTTGTTAGAATATGTTATGTTATTGTAACACAAGGGGCCTCCGTGGCTCAGTTGGTTAGCGCGCAGCGGTCGCTGTGAGTTCAAGGCCATACGTGGGAAGGTCTGGCAACAACCTGCGGATTATCGTGGGTTTCCCCCGGGCTGTGCCCGGTTTCCACCACTGTGTCATACTCGACAAAATATCACGTTGGTTTAAGACAATCTTTCTGTTGGGCTAACAGAACATATGTGATTTATTTAAAGGAACAATGTGCTGCTTTAACAAAATGTTTTCTAGCATCGTGGCTCTTCGTCGTTATATGACTGAAACATTGTTTAATACGACGTCAAATCATACATGTACATACACCTAGCATTACCTAGACAATGGAATTTGTGTTCAATGTAACGGATTTTTTGGAGTAACTGTCTGATCTCACTGGTGGCACATTTATAGAGATTCCTCACTGGAGTGCCATGCTGACACCAAACGAGACACCCTTGACAGATACAAAACGATGAACTTCCATTATTTCCATTATTAATGTCCTAGATATGAGGTATGCCGACGCTGAACCCCGGATCTGCCGATTAACAGATATATACTTTATCTACTCGACTGTAGATCTTCTAGAAGCTGGAAGACGTGGGTTCAAACTTGGGTCGCGTCATCCCAAAGATTTCAAATGGTACTCGTTTCTGATTAGCTTGACACTTGGTACTGAGATTTAGATCATGGAAACAGGATTGGTTTACCAGGTATCAGTATAACATAACTGGGTTGAGTGCCATTTCTGATGCCATGGACGTAATACTTCAGTGGCGACAGCACTTCGGCCAAATGGACTCACCTTGCGACAAAGAGATACAGCGTATGCACACACACTTAATGAGTTCTCGTCGTCATATGTCTAAAAAAAAAAACTCAAGCACATACACATGTATAGACATAATATAACAATTCATATCGTTCCAAACAAAATGATACAACATCCGCCCCGAATGCAATCCGGAATCCCGGTCTTGTGTAATATTTACTCTCTCTCTCTCTCAAACAATATGATTCGTTAGCCTTGGGAAAAACCGGAACTCCGATTTCATGTTATGTCTTAAGCTACATTCATATCTTCGTGTTATTCTTTGTAGAGTCCCGTAAGGGATCCAATATTGGCCTTGCGTGCTCAGTCTTACAAGAGGCCATGTTTGAACAGGGACATATACCGTTGCATAAGTAAAGTGGTCATATTATGCTGTACACATTGTCGCCAACCGTATTATAACGGCAGTTTCTGGTCATGCAGGACTCGCGTGTAGAGAATATCGGAAAAAATCTTTTTGCATGCAGGTAAATGTATCCTTGGTCAACAGGTAAAGATGCTAATTACGAATTATAGATCTTTTGCGCGGGTATATAGGATTCGCTCGCTTTCAGTGCAAGTGTGTCACGCTAACGGGGAATAGAATAGAGCCTTTGTAGGCTGTACCATTATAGACACATCTATGTAATCTCGGGTTTAATGTGACATGCATGTATCGGAGGCCATTAGCGGGTATATCAGCACTGTATACAAATGACACGTACATTGCTCCGGGCGCATCGAGCTTGATGAGTATATGGCGGATTATATGTATTTTAGTATATGCATGTAACTTCAGCACTGTGAAGGTTTGTTCTAGTCTAAATAGGTATAATCAGACGGATTAAGGTATATTTGCGTGTATCTAAGCACACAGAGGAGGATTTATGTGTATTCACGTATATCCAGGTGAATTATAGGTATTCAGGAATATTCACGTGTATTTAATAAGGGATAACCAGGTATAGTCAGGTGTATTGAAGGATGGCCGGGAAGAGTCAGTGTCTTAAAGGTTAGCCAGATATAGACCGGCGTATTAAGGGATAGCCAGGTGAATTAAGGGATAGCCAGGTGTATTAAGGGATTGCCATGTGTATGAAGGGGTAGCCAGGTATAGTCATGTGTATTAAAGTATAGCCAGGTTTATTAAAGTTTAGCCGGTATAGTCAGGTGTATTGAAGGATGGCCGGGAAGAGTCAGTGTCTTAAAGGTTAGCCAGATATAGACCGGCGTATTAAGGGATAGCCAGGTGAATTAAGGGATAGCCAGGTGTATTAAGGGATTGCCATGTGTATGAAGGGGTAGCCAGGTATAGTCATGTGTATTAAAGTATAGCCAGGTTTATTAAAGTTTAGCCGGTATAGTCAGTGTATTAAAGGATAACCAGGTATAGCCATGTGTATTTAGGTATAGCCATGTGTATTAAGGTGTAGCCGTGTGTATTGAGGGATAACCAGGTGCATTAAGGTATAGTCATGTGTATAGCCAGGTGTATTAAGGTATAGCCAGGCATAATAAGGTGTATTGAGGGATAGACAGCTTTATTAAAGTATAGCCAGGTGTTTTAAGGTAATAAGGGATAACCAGGTATAGCCAGATGAATTAAGGGATGTTCAGGTATGCCAAGGTGTATTTAAGGGTAATTAGATGTCCTATAAAGGAATATTCAGGTTTATTAAGTGATATTCAGGTTTTATCCAGGTGTATTAATTAATATTTAGGTGTATTAAGGGATACTGTATTCCTGTATTTGCCACCATGCCAGCACGAGATGGATTCGATCCCGTGACCTCATTGATCAGATAATTATCGCACGATACAGAGAGGGTCGGTTTGATCCCGTTCTGCATGTGGGTCAGACACATATTGTCTAGGTCTGGAGAGAAAATTCGCTGTCCGAATTTTAGATGCCAATATCTTCAGACTAATCTGATGTGGCCGGATCGTCATGTGATATAGATCAAGGTCTGGTTGGCAGGGTATCAGCGCTTTATAGAAAGGGGGAGGAGTGGGGGGGGGGGGGGGGGGCGGAGGGTCGTGTGGTGGCTGAGGGTAGGGTTGGTATAGATGAATATCGTCTGAGAGATGAATTCAGGAGGCTCTTTCAAGCAATTGAGAACTGTGTAGCCAATGTATAATATAACCACAACGCGATGATGCGACGACGAATATAAAGCGAGTCTTTATACTATAGAGATGAAATAAATCCTTTATAGACATGCATTTAAATACCGTCTTTTTCTGAGTACGTTCTGGCTTCTCGCCGTGTCATGCTAATCTCATTGTCTTCTTGTAATATAATGATAATGGTGACACGTTTCATTAATGAGTAGAAGACAAGGACATGGTATAAATGAAAGGAGCACGACAACCAACGGTTTACACCCGACCTGAAAGTTCAATCCCGGCCTTGGGCAGGACATTTCTAGATTCCTTTCTTGTGTCCCCTTTGGAACCTTGGTGGTATTAAGCAGCGGAGGCCGCTCTTGTGACCGTTCGGGAAGTCTTACGTTTGTTGAAGACCACTTAACTTCCACGAATATGGCGCACGATTTTGTACCGCTAAACCTGAAAATTCGTCAGTAGGTTGGTGACTGGCCTCGATCACGTGGTTAAAGATGTTAAATAACATTAGGATTGCAGAACCAGCAAGAAAAAAGCTCAATGAACCTGACAAAAATACAGCGTATCAACACGGGAAACGCTCAGCTTTGACGGAAAACTCCCAGCCTTGATGGAAACGCTCAGCCTTGATGGGAAACTCTCAGCCTTGATGAAGAACATTCAGCTTTGATGGAAAACGCTCAGCCTTCATGGAAAACGCTCAGCTTTAATGGAAACGCCCAGCCTTGGTGGAGAATATTCAGCTTTGATGGAAAATGCTCAGCCTTGATGGAAAACGCTCAGCCATGATGGAAAACACTCAGCCTTCATGGAAAACGCTCAGCTTTGATGGAAACGCTCAGCCTTGGTGGAGAACATTCAGCTTTGATGGAAACGCTCAACCGTGATGGAAAGCGATCAACCGTGATGGGTTGATCGTTTTCCATCATGAAAAAGTGCTCAATCCTAATGGCAAACGCGCACTATTGATGGAAAACGCACAACCTTTAATGACGTGGAGGCAACGGGAATAACGCGTAGGCAACGGTGACAACGTGTAGTCAACTGAGAAGACGTAGGCAGCAGAGAAAACGTGCCGACAGGACGGTAAATGTGCAGAAAATAATGAAAACGTGCCGGCAGGACAGTAAAGGTGCAGACAATAATGAAAACGTGTTGGCAGGACGGTAAATGTGCAGACAACAATGAAAACCTGAAGGCAACCTGAATGGAGTGGAATTGACTTCACAAAATAGCGATCAACCTCTTAGCAATCCAAGCAACCAGTCCTTGTGGCATACAGCAGTTGACAACCCCGTTTCTCGGTCAGTCGATAAATGTATCACCTGCAGTCGCACTTTCTCGGAACAGTCCAATGTGCAAATAAGTCATTTCCTGGGTGCAAAATAGTCGAAGCGGACGCAAAAACAAATCAGGCTAATGGGATCGCGAGCAATCAAGATGGCTGAAGATCGAGCCTCGTGGGGTGCTGGGGGAGTAATAATGATATGTCTAAAGGAGAAAGTCTTTCTGTACAAATGTCGCGGCTGTCTCTCCGCTAGCGCACCCCTTGTGCTTCTCTGATACAGTCAGATTGTCCATGTGTATCTGTATACGTGCCCTTGCTTCTCACGCAGTCGCACCGTGAAAGTGCATCAGAAATGGTGTCTTGGTACAAATTGCAGCTCGCGTAGGCGTAATTACCGTGATGATAATAGGGAGATATGGGTGTCTGTCTCTTTATAGTGTTCCTCAGTTTGTACTCAGTATACCAGTAAAAACAACTGATCCAATTAATGAGATATATTCTATCAAAAACAAGAAGGGGGTGTTCTGTATAAATTAGTCATAGCTATTAATGTTCAATATTTTTTAATGAAATAAACAGTTTATCAGTATAATTTGGACAGTTTTAATCGAGATTTAATCAGTGAAATCAAATCAAATCAAATTAAATTTTATTTAGAATCGGTGTTTTACGAACAATACAAACAACCATTTTTATACCTTTTTTAACTGTATTATAAAACACGTCGCATGCTAGTATACATATGTTTTTTTTGGTTTGTGTAAACTGAATGGGTCCTGGTATTGGCAACTTTTGCCCACCATGTTAAACAAGGATCCACACAATCTGCACAAACTAAAACATGTGTATACTAGCGAGGGACATTCTGTATAATACAGTTCAAATTGTATTAAGAATGATTGTATAGACCAATGTCAGGTACAGAGGGTAAACAGTTATTTCGCAATATTTAGTGAACGTATAGAAACTCACGCATGCGCTTAGGTACAAATATGGAAATGCACCCTAAGCTAATGCACGTGCATGTCGTGCAAATCTTCACGTTTTACAGAATTGTATTTTCGTGAAGTATAGGCACGCAGCTGAACTCCGCCATATGTAATAGCATTATTACGTCATGAAAAAGGTTTGAGGGGGTATTTTTTTATATATAGAATTGAAGGACTGGTAAGCAGTTTTATCATTAATCATTGTTAATGGCAGATATCACTAAACAGTTGAAGTACATGCACAATGTGGGGTTACTTAACGTTTTCAGTTAGTTTCCATTCAATCCATTGTGACATTTAACAGAAACGTGTAAATGTGCCTTTTTTTATTTTTCTTAAAAAAGTTTAGTGTTCGTATATTTAAGCCTTTAAGTCAGATTCATTTATTTATTTGAATTTGTTTTATAGCCGTACTTACAGACTTTTTAGCCAAGGTGACCGGAAAATTCTCGTGACGTAAAAGCCATCGAGAGATGGATTCGAACCAGAGACCTCATGAATGAGGTACCATTTTACGTACACATTTTGTGACGTGGATACACCTCGTCGCCTCTTAGCTGTGTAACTTGAATGAATTCCATCTATACTACGAGTTTTACTTTCTTCTTTCAGATGTTCTACGTCTACACTGTATAGTTTTTGAGTTATTTTTCACCGACGACAGACCGATGTTTAGTTTTGCCTTTAACTTGTGGTGCTATGGCGAAAACTTTTAATCGGGCATAAAAAATGATGTGGAGGGGAGGGAATCTTCATCCGATTTAAACAATACAATTCTACAGAACCATGTTTTCTTTCATATATCAAATTAACTACTTTATCAACAATCAAACTCCGTTTGTGAACAGTTTGTTTCCACCCTATTATATAATGTCAACATTTACTGAATAAGCATTCATAATTTGGTTTATTGCAATAGGAGCAAGGATACACGGTTGCCATGGAAACATGTTTTTACCGTGACTGATTTTAGCCATATCGGATGAATGATTGACAACTGACGTAACAATGTTGGAATTTACGCTCATATTACTTTTCACAGTTATCGCCTCAGTTTACAGATTTTACCTGGAATTGATGATCAGTGAAATTACGTTTGTTTACTTCAACACTCCGGATAGCTAAACGGAAGCTTTGCCTCCCTGTGTCCAGAGCAATCTAATAGTCACCTGTTTCAAAAGCATCAAATTTAACTTGTGTACCAAACCAGGTTAGCTAATATCAAACACTCCTTTGTACTAAACCAGATTCGCCACATCAAACTTCCACTCACAAAAAATCAACTGTCACTTTTAACAGATAGGCCTTTAGTCTACGAAAACAGTGCTAAACCAAAAACTTTATCATGCCATAAGTACGATTGGTGGACTATATAATTTGAGACGGGATCATTTTATTTCACGCTTTATAGTGACATCTTTCTCTCATTGTTTTATCCATAACGTGATCCGAGTTTCGCTCGTGCATTGTGTTTAGGAACAGCAAATTGTGTGAGTTAGTAAACGAACCCATTTTGTTAAAAATGTGAACAAAGCAAAAAATGTTGAACCATGCAGTATTGTTTTGCCACAATGGCGTCGATAAATTTCGATGGTGACGTCGTACCGAGGCTGTGACAGTGTCACGTGATGGCCGGCGGAATGCGAGATTTCGTGCCACGGGGATGACACACGGCTCAGATTCTATCGACCTGTCGGATTCTATCATGGACAGGCTGATCCTCAGGGGACAGTGGAAATTGCTGCACACAGAGATGGAAGG
The DNA here is from genome assembly GCF_032854445.1 of Liolophura sinensis. Lineage (NCBI taxonomy): Eukaryota > Metazoa > Mollusca > Polyplacophora > Chitonida > Chitonidae > Liolophura > Liolophura sinensis. The sequence continues at coordinate 20,581,258 of NC_088296.1, forward strand.
AGACACAGAGAGACAGGGACAGATGGGCTAGTGATGTGGTTGAGGAGGGAGGGGTAAAACGATCGATGCCTTATCTGCAGTGCTTCCTCTGCCGCAATGCAAACGATCGGACGAGCCCTTGTCAACATTGACACGTGCGCGTGTTCGCCTGACAGCGGCACGTGATCGCATCAGCTCTCGCGCACTTGGCGACGTCGCCTTGGTAACAGATTGGTTTCCTCGATTCCTTGGTTTTACCTTTGCCACTGGGTTTGCGTTCCTGGTCTCTTTGCCTCACTATGAACACTGAACTATCAAGAGCATCTGTTAAGACTGCCCAGTGGCTTGACTGCATAGGTCGCGCATGTCTGAGAATTTATAGAACTTTATACAGAACCTCATTCTATAAATGTCGGGAATGGATTTTGCTAATGGCGCAGTTTACAAACAATTCTGTGTGACAAACATACCATATGAGAATCGTTAGGAATTATATTTATGGTAACAATGGATATTTTTGTGTTTAAAAAGTCTATGATGATTGGCTAACGAGAATACAAAAATAAACTTTTCCAGAATGGATTTTGCTAATGGCACTGTCTATAAACCATTCTGCCCCACAAACAAACATGTAACATAATCTGCTAATGTCAGATGAAATGGTTCCCTGACGGCATTGCGAAATGTGTTTTTTTGTGTTTTGTTTGTTTTTGTTGTTGTTTTTTTGCGTAATAGTATATGATAAGTTGCTATATGTGTTGCACATCATTAATTTCCTTAAAAATTTTTGTATTCCACGTGTATAAAAACTGGAAAAATGTTAGCTTTTATTCCACTAATGTGGGGTTTGAGGATATTTTTCCAAACTTTTAATAAAAATTGCGTGGTGACCTCAGGTTTTCCGAAAACGACCGCAAGAGGTTAGATTGTTTTTTTTTTCTTTTTATGCCACAATATAGATTTTTATGAACACGTTTTACGCTTCAAATAAATAAATAAGGACAAACATATACATGTGTAAAATAACAACCTACTTATTACCGAATCCGTCGTCTGTTGCACAATTTCAAAACATATTAACTTGTCCGGCTTTCATTGAATTAGATAACATTTTCTGCATGCATGATTTGATTACATTGCATGCCTGTGGTGTAGCAAAGGAGAAATCGCTGGCAGAAAGCAGATTTCTGGATGTGGCGGTATTATTAAAATATAACATTATGAAATCAGGGTAAAAGCCTTTGACAAAGCTCGGCTGATTCCATGTCGCTGGCGCCATCACTGGAGGAACCAGACCTTGTTGTTCTGAAACTGCGACCTTCTCCTGAGTTTATCAGTTGATGCCCTCAGCACTAAATCACATTGCATAAGCAAAGCTCAGACGCCGTGACCTTTGGGTGAAGCTATCAGTAGGTGCCCTTAAATCACATTGAATAATCAACTAGAACAAATTGATATGCAAATGAGCCTGTTAATGGCGCGACGTCACATGACTTTATTCAATGGTGAAATCTCGCCAGGGAGAGCGAAAGTGGGCGCAACCGGAAGGGTTAACAAGAAGTGCATACCGTTGAATGAATTGGTGCGATATTCAAATGTTGTTTTTTTTTTTTCAACCCAAATTTGCATACTGGTCAAATAATTAAAAGAGGATATTTCCGTAAAATTTGTCAGTTTGCTATGAGCTACAATTTTTCGAGGAGTCATTGGGTGTGTCCTAATGATGTTTTGTACCTTTGAGTTACTCTGGCTGTGAAAAAAAAAACCCTAGGCGTTGTTGTAGTGTATGGAGCATGTAGCACCAATCTATAGGGGAAATCCTTATGTTATGAAGCCGATCCTATTTTAAATGAGTAACTGATATTAAAATAACACCATAAATATTAATGACTGTATTTATGGTTTTATATTCCTGTACTTCTTGTGTATTGTTACATTTGTATGGACGGTTACTATGCCTGTATATATGCAACGATTTTTTATTCACCACATTTATTCTGGTGATGGCCTAATTGAAATCAGTATATTCAGGTCGTCAAAATATCTTCCTCCTCAGTGACACGCATTATGTATCTTTAAGCGTGCGTGTGCTACTAAACCATATGTTGAGACAATGACTGTAACACGGCTAACGGTATTGTTTGTGTTTATGTGATTAAGGATGCATATAAAGTCATCGTACAGGTAATGTGCGGTCTCCAGAGAACAGTATATCAGTATATTGCGTCCATCTGTACAACGGTGCCCCTCTGTAGAGATTGACTACTAGGGAAGGTATATTCATCGTGTTGAATTAGATCGCCACGTTGAAGGTATGAACAGTTGCAATCAAAGCGCAACTGGCATGGGCATTCCGATTATCGATAATTTATATAGTATCATGGTACACGATTTGGATACTGATTTCATTCATTTACCTAGAACATTCCTGGTGTCTTTCCATCACCACTGAAAAATGCTAACGTTGTTTTGGAATGTCCAGTTTGGTTGATGGTGAATATATATATATATATATATATATATATATATATATATATATTATATATATATATATATATATATATATATATATATATATATATATAATCTCAGTGTACCTATACGGTGTATAATACATGTACATTGAAATTCATCGCATATGAATCCCATGAGGCATACATCTGCACAAACCTCATGTATTAAAGACTGGTACTAGGCTAGGTACAGGGCATTACGGGGGCTGCATCTGCGGATCTCCTGCCCTGATGACGACAAGGATATGCCCCTGATTGATTGTTGGCCAACTACAAATACGAACCCTGAGGCACGCCGGCTTTACGTACTAACAGAGCGCTATCATACGGGTCAATAGACCCATCCAATATTAATACTCCGACGTCCCAAGAGATGAGCCTTTTTATTGGTCTATGCACGCCATGGCCTATTCGCCTTCATCCCAGACACGTGCGTTTTAATTGGCCTGCAGATTGAATATATTGCCAGATGCTTTGAGAATGTGACAAATGGTTATGTGATTGAGAACTGAATGTCACATGACATGATCAATGAACAGGAACAGAAAAAAAGACAAAAGGAAAACGAAATTGTCGTCTGTATCCGATTCTTAAACACCGAGTTAAACTACGCCTTGTCTGACAACGTATTCAGTGAAAAAATTGTCTTTCATAGACGCATGCAAACAGAGACTCTTTTTACACCAGGAAGCCATGTCTTGTCCATTGACGTTTTGAGATCAAACTCTTTGTGAGCTCCGATTTGCCGGGCAAAAGCATTTCTGCACACCAATAATCTCGTCCGCGTCAACCTGTCGAAGCATTCTGTATAAAAAAAGATATCATTTATTAACTCAAACGTATTACAAGCTGAAGTTTTGAAGACAGTTTATCAACGCCGAGACACAGAAAACATACTCCAGCTTTGGACCCTGTGAGTTCAAGTCCAGCTCATGCTGGCTTCCTCTCCGGCCGCACGTGGGAAGGTCTTTCAGCAACCTGCAGATGGTCGTGGGTTTCCCCCAGTCTGTTTCCTCCCACCATAATGCTGGCCGCCGTCGTATAAGTGAAATATTCTTGAGTACGGCGTAAAACACCAATCAAATAAATAAATAAATAAATCCAGCTTTGGATGCTTTTAGAACCTTACCACTGTACCTCACTGCTTTTTGGACAGATTGTATATGTATGGTTGCAACCGAGACTAGTACAAAATAGCAAAAGAAACCCCAGAAGTCATATTTTACAGATTTTCATACTTTTTTTCAGTGGTAAAGCTTTTTGATGGATTAAATTGGAATTTCTTATCTGTGCGTAAAGGTATCTTAGATAGTCATATAGAGTTCAAATGTGCGTATACAGAGCTTGGTTGCACTCTTGTTAGCAAAGTGTAGACCTACAAGTATATAAAACCTTACAGTTCTCATTCAAATAACACGTTACATATAAAGTGGATTTCAGCTTTCCTCAAGGGGCGTGAAATTGGCTTTAAAGTACACTTTTCCTAGGACCCCAGCGGTCAGTCCTGAAACTGAGTGAGTGAGTGAGTGAGTGCTTGGGATTTAACGTCGTACCCTGAATTGAGTAGCCTGGTGTGTTGACGTCAACGGTGAGAGCTATCAAAACAACTTTGCAAGGACCTGGGCGCGCAAAGCCAGTTCCACATTCCTAGTATGTTCATTGGTGACATTCCCGAATATTTCCGACCATTGACGGAAAATAAGCATAAAATAAAGGAGTTATTAAAAATATAAAATATGCCTCAAAAATGAATTTTTTTTCTGGCCTTTTGGCATACCTTTCGTCATTTTTCTGAAAACCTTACTCTTCCTTTTATAGTACATTTTAATGTATCGTTTGACATATTGATCACCTGTCTCATCGTGTTCCACAGATACAAATGACACCTTTTTCCTGCAGGAGCTTCTTAATTTCACAAACCGTTAGCTTCCCAGTTTTCTCCCTAGCCTTTAGCAATAAGAGTTCGAACTCGAAACGCGAATATTTCCAGAACATGTATAATTGCGATTTTCATAGCATATTTAGAATTTTAATACCATTCTTGCAAATTCTCGCTGCACGTATTTTTACCAAGGCTAACTGTTATTTCAGTTACCTTGATTGATTTATTCGCCCAAATTCCTTTCACAGGCTGTTAGCACTGGTTGCAGTGGAAAGAATTCCTTCGCGAATTGAAGAAGCACGATGACTATGTGAAAGGTGGGTGTGTAGGGGGTGGGGGTTGGCTGGTTGGGTAGGTAGGAATTGTCTAGTATAGCTATATGGTTAACAGCTGTTCACATGTATCAGCTGGTATAGTCTTCAGGGCTCGGGGACTCGGGGTCGGTATCGAGTTATAGCCACCTATGCTAATTATAGATGATGGATTCTTCTAGAGATACCGTGAATATTGGAAAGACATTACCGTGGCACGCCAGAACGATATATTGTATACATATTCTGGCGTCAAAACACTATGGGGAAGAACACCGTGGCCAAGTGGTCAAGCTCCTTACCTTTCAATCTCCAGGGCACACCAAACGTGGGTTCAATCCCATTCTTGGACAGCAAGCTTTTCTGCATTCCTCCGCTTTTATTGTTCCAGAGTCCCTGGTGACAATAATCGGTTGGCGAAGTTGTTTGTGTATGATATTAAATAAGGTGTACACATGTATACATCACACGTGAAAAAGTTAGTTAGTTACTTTTCAATGAGTGTTGGTTTACATCAGTCTCCGTAAAGAAATCTCTTTAAATCTCTTTAGCAAGGCGTAAAACAACAGTCATATAAGCAAAACATTATAGAACAGGGAGAAGATATGATACGAAAATGGCCTATAAGATACGTGATTATTTGGCGGTTTGTTTAATTTATTTGTTTTACTTGACAGACGCTTAATCACACTTAAGAATCGGTTGACTTAAAGCCACAGCCAGCCAATCAGCGAGAAGTTGTGAGCCCACTGGTCAGAGGCCACAGCCAGCCAATCAGCGAGAAGCTGTGAGCCCATTGGTCACAGGCCGACCGCTTTAGCGAGAGGGACTCTTGTGATGAATTTGCCATAGAGTGCCCCTTGCATGCTCTGTTTCAGATAATCCTACTTTTCCTTATATAAAAGTATCCGTTCTGTTTTAATTCAAAAATTACTCCGAGTAGTAGTAGCCTTTTATTTTGTACTTCTCCGTTGTAGTCCGAAAACAGCTCTTTAATCAGCATGCAGGATAACTTGAAATGCACATATAACCTTGTATTTCACAACCTTTCAAACTCCAAGATGCACTGAAAAATGAGCCTGGAATGACCTATAGTGAGCTTACATGAATCTGCTAGAACATCAAAAACCTTCATGTGTGCCCACTATCGTAATTCTTTCCCCATGGAAATGACTCTCACCTTAGATTAGAAAATCGATGTGACCTTAATGAACAGATCATTTCCGGCGAAAATTAAAAGTGGTTTCTAACTCAAATTTTAGCTGACGGTTAAATTCCAATGTTTACAGAAGGTGTAAATTAGCTTTTAATAAGCCTAAAGAAAATTCCTGAACACGGCATTAAACACCAACCAAGGAATGAGTATAGAAATACAGACACGTGAAACGTGTGGACAACGCACGAGTGTGGCTCGAACAGACTGATATATTGACGGCCGTTTGCCTGCGTGGACGCAAGCGGAAGTTGTTGAATCTGTCACAGCCAACACTATACGTAGGCCAATATCCTGATCTTTGTCCACAATTAGATTTGACTGACCCCAGCAGGTGCTAGCTTCATTTCCGGTCCCCTGGCCCGGGGCCTGTTAACGTGGCTAATCTATACCTGACCGTTGTCTTGTCGAATGATAGGCTAATTGTGTTTTATGGACAGCGCCTAGGCAGACTCTTACATTGATTGCTTGTTTGACCTCTTCTATGTACAAGGACTGACTGTCCGAATGATGGATTGACAGATACACGCTAGTCGGCCCATACATTGATTATTTAGGTGATATATAGATAAATATATTAATTATCAGCACTATCAGATCAGTTAAAACGTCGACAATCTAAATCTGTGAGAAATATATGTGCAATATAATTCGTTGATGATATAATATTTGCCATGTATATCGATTGGTATCTAATAGATTCAGAGATCAAACCTGTCCCTTTTCATTTTTACGCACAACAAATCATCTTATAAGAAAATGGAGGATTTACTCCTATGCACTGTAACGCTGTACGATAGTACAAGTACACTGTATATTGTTTTTCTAACTGCGTCAGGACACTCGGGTGACTACTCGTCAAACAAAAGTATAATCTTCTTGCACCTTCTAGGAGGTGAGAGTTCAATTCCGGCCTTTGCATTTTTAGATCCCCCAGTTCTGACTGTTAGTAGGAGCCGTGTTGACAATAAGCATTTAGACGATGCTCGTTTGGTCTCTTGAAGACCACTTATTTGCAGTACATGTACATACGTCATACATGAGACAGTTCGCCATCAACTTCCCAAAGCTCTGTGGTTTTCTCATGGCACTCCGGATTCCTTCACCATCTGAACGCCATCGTTTGAGTGAACATTCTTGAGCATCAATCAATCTTCAAAAAAAAAAAAAAAAAAAAGAACATACAGACATTTGTTTCTCAAAAATTATAATTGCTAAAACATTCTGGGCAACAGGGTTTGTCGAGGAACTTGGGGTCCGTGGCTTTATGCGAAACTCCCTACGTATCAAGCCACATGCACAAACTGTGTGCGAGACATCCTAAATATAATCATCGCATTACCTTTACTTTTGATTCGAGCATTCCCTCAAAACTGGGATATGACATTTGTTATTAGTTTGTATGCCTTACTCCTTGACATTTATCATTTTGTGCAGGTTTTGAAAGCTTTACACTGATTATTTGCCTAGAAAGGGAAGGGGAGTGTTTTCAGATACTGTCACCGCTTGTCATGTGGAACTTTATAGGAAGGAATCTCTGTATGTTCATTCTTTCTTCACGATCGTTCTTTGATCTGATTCAGATTTTGCCGGGAATAAATTGTTGACAATCCAAGGAAATACAGTGTTGCGCATTCGAAAATGGCGTTTGCGGAAGTACATGAGACAATTATGACGTCACAAATCCCTTGGTTTTACGTGCATTCTTTTCTTAACCGTGGACTGAACAGCACAATGATGTAGAGACATGCCATTGCTTTAATGCGACTGTATGTTAAATGCGATGGCAACACAGCATTTTGAGTAATAAATTGCAATTAATTTCTCCCTAATTCTGCTTAAGCCATGGTGCTAGGTGGTGTGTAAATTGCTACTATTTGTGCAGTTATATGAACAGTTAGAAATAAAACCCTAACCGAGTTAAAGGGGCAAAGACAAGAAACTGGGTTTTCACCGGTTACGTGGGACCATTGACACATATCCCACTGTCGTCGCTTACTTTTTGTGCTGTACATTTTTAATTATATTTGCAAGGTGTGGCAGATATGAACTTCACTGCACTACTTCCGTTCCACAACACCAATCGAATTGTATAGCAGAGCTTTGGGATGTCCTGTTGGGTGTCTTCGGCATAGCTTACGAGTGAGGCAACGCCATAAATATACCGACATTAGAAAACCACTATCTTACACAATGTGTGTCTTCTTGAGATAAAAAAAATCATGAGCAACGTTAAGCTGGACAAAGCATTGATAGATTTCATGACTGGCTCGCAATATTCCAGGAAGGGCTTAATCCCTCTATTTTCTCACCCACATTCCCGAACATGTTAAACGTGTGGTTGAGTGCTATCTATAGGGCTGGGGGGATGATGGGGAAAGAGAACGACGGTGGTGGTTGAACGATGGCAACGCATTCCGGGACATACTTACCGGATGGCTTAACGGCATTCTAGTTGTCGGTTAACTAAACGTTGGAAGACGTGACGTGTAAAACAACTTTGTCATGATGTCAGGTATAGCCTACATATAGCCAGGCCACGTGCATGAAGTAGTGCTTTACTATACATGCTGAGCGGAGTGTAGACGTGTGTGCGTGAAGCATTGTTTCAGCGGTTGAAAAATGGTTCCTAACTATATAGGCCGGATGGATTGATGTTGGTACTGACTGAGTTATGTTTCAGTGACATTGGGATGTGAAAGGTAGGGATAGGAGGTGATATCGTACCAAGGTGATATCGTGGGCTAGTGCAGGCGAGTTTAGATTTATGGTTTGTTTCAGAGGACGGTAGGCTGTGGTGGCAACAAATAGCATGCTTTGGTCAGTTCTTGACAGTTGGAAATCAATTAGGGCCTAACAACCCAGGTGTGTTTGTAAGCTATCTGACAGATGAACGACTTTCAGGGTGGTACAATGGGTGACAAGTCGATGTTTTATGAGTATACGAAGGTTATCTAGGCGGTTGAAGTTCAATACCAGGACAAGTCACGTTAAAAAAAGTTACAGCTGGTAGATATATACATGTATATGTTCTATTTTGTTCAGCGCAGTGCAATGACACGAGAGCCTCGCCAATGTGGTCACTTTGAGTGAAAGTCTATCTCATGCTGCCTTCCTCTCCCGCTGTTCGTTTTAAGGTCCTGCAACAACCTGCCCATGGTCGTGGGCTCTGTGTGGTTTCTGCCCACCGTAATTCTGGCCGTTGTATAGGTGAAATATATTTCATTTTGATGTTAACCACCAATCAAATAAACACATAAATCAAAACCGTGCATACTGTAATTGTGAGGGAACTGAAAATGAAGATTTTAGTCGTTTTGTTGAGATTTACGAAGCCTCTTAGTACAAAAACATTTGTTTTTTTTCTAAAATACTTCCATTTTTAGCCTGTGTTCGGCACTGATCTCCTTCTGTAGACAAGTAGTGTTGATTTTCGAATGGCTTTCGTGAACCCTTTCGTAGGCCCTTTCATTCGAGTAGCACTTTATTCTGGCTTACTGTACCATTTGATGCCAGATCGTCCCAACTCAACTACGGGAGCATTCCGCCTGAACTTTCTTAGTTGTATACACAGAGCTCACCAATAGCTCAACAGCTGACTTTCAACTTTCCGTACTGTAAGGATGTGTGGCTAGCGCTGTGCTTTTCATACGGCTCATCATACTATACCGAGTCATATTCCAAATGCTGGCCATTGACGCAAAGCCTTATTAATAATGTCTCGCTACACTGAAAAAATTAATCTGTGATAAATCGAAAGAATTCTATGTTTTCGGAGTTATTATTATAATATTATTCTGTTGTATATGTAACAGACGTGTTCTGTTAGTTTTGTACTTTTGTGATTTTTTTTTCTTTGTAATGAGGGATTTGCGTTCTCCATAAAGTAGTATTACCCTACAGCAGCATAAATCTGATGGCTTTCTCCATCGACATTGCTGAGGCGTTTTGTCTAGGAAGGTGTTCCCCTGAAGAATGCAGGCTAGAGATCAAGCCTTCGGTCTCAACACGAACACAGGGATGTCCTAGCGAAAGTATTAGCATGTATGTATGGGGATTAACGCCGTATTTTTCAATCATATGACGACAAGGGATCATTAGTTGTGTGTACATACATTGTCCTTTTTTGTGGCAGGACTAGTCCAAAGTGCTGCCTCCACTGACGTATCATGCAGTGTCACCAGACATGATGCCCGACCCAGCCACATTATCGTGACAACGGGCTAACCAGGGCCCGGTTTCACGAAGCACTCTTAACGTTATGTTCACTTAACTACCACTGCAACCAATACTGTAGGCATTACGTCGTCATGGAAGTTGCGGGCTCGTAACACACCCTCTAACCAGTAAACCACGGAAACGGACCGAAAGTATTAGTATCAATATGGTTATTCATGTAGGTTACATGGATGACAGATACTAAACATAACCCATCGCCATGACAACCTGTACTCTTGATTGGTCTTTCCTAATATTCGTTGGGGGCCTCCGTGGCTCAGTTGGTTAGCGCGCTAGGGCAGCGTAATGATCCAGGAGTCTCTCACCAACGCGGTCGCTGTGAGTTCAAGTCCAGCTCATGCTGGCTTCCTCTCCGGCCGTACGTGGGGAAGGTCTGCCAGCAACCTGCAGATGGTCGTGGGTTTCACCCGGGCTGTGCCCGGTTTCCACCCACCATAATGCTGGCCGCCGTCGTATAAGTGAAATATTCTTGAGTACGGCGTAAAACATCAATCAAATAAATAAATAAATAAATAATATTCGTGCAAATATTCTTGAGTACGGCGTAAAACACCAATCAAATAAATAATATTCCTGCAGATTTGCTGGCTTGCACATTTTACAACGCAAACTATTTTTCCTTCATGTTTTGCCTTCATCAATTTCCTGATGTTATTGAAGACTTGCATAGTCTGTGGCAATCTTCGTATCGATGGTTTGAAATGGCAGCCATCTTTGAGGTAAGTTTGTGTATATTGCCTATTGTATGCCCTTACCAAGGGCCTGTGCCCAGCATATGACACCTCTAACTATAGACACCCAGTGCGCAATACTCAGTCTGACATCAAAGATGGCTGCCATTGCAAACCATCTACTAAAGTGCCCGAGGAAAACCACCAACCTTTGGCGAGATAGTGACGAAGTTTCCCACATGTCTCGTACAGATATTTACACCATATTGGTGGAAGACAAGTGATTTTCAGCTAATGTTAAACTGAGCAAAAAGTCACACAAACGTCCTCGACCGCTTTTTGTCAACCAAGCCATTTCCATACAAAGAGCTGCAGCATCATGCTTATACGCTATTTATCGAACCTTTCGGTTCAAACAACACCTTAGTAGAGTGATGGGTTGAACCTAAATTCCTAGTTGTTTACGAGGATATTTCCCCATGCGGAGGGTTTACTGTAGCTTAAGAGGCAGTGATGAGGTTTTATTACCCGCGCGCAAGTTGGGCAGAACTCTCACGTGGCCTCTAGACAGGCGTTCAGGGTCACGTCAATACTTCAAGACGAGCCGCTGGATTTTGAGGCTTTTAAAAATGAATATAATCCCCTGGGGATGGAAGAAAATTGACGTATCGCTGGTCGTTAAATCCACACTGGCTAGAGAAGATAGGGGTTTCTGCAGCGCTGCACCCACCACGTCGTTCTGAACGCTGCTTAAGAAGGATTCTTATCTGGCTGCTTTAAAACACCAAACTGTCGAGTTACAGTAGCCACCAGGGGGCGCTGTGTTCTCTAATCTCCCAACTGCCGCGTTTAGTGCCGAGCCCTGAGATTGAATCTGACACAGGCAGTTTTTCATTCTTATCTTTTTTCCTCTTTTTTTTTCTCCTTTGATATTGCCTTTGTGCTCGTCTACAATGGCGTTCCCCTGAAGAATGCAGTAAAAGACCGAGGCTCCCTCTATATTCATGCAGATTTGTCGCGGTTCCATTTTGCAACTTTTTTGTTGACGTCATATTTTGTCTTCATCAAATGTTATAAAAGAGTTACAAAGAAGCTTCTCGTACATATAACGTCAGGCAGTCGTGATATCATTCTTTTTTGTCAATCTATCCACGATCTCACCAGTAAAGGACTTTGTGCCATCCTACTTGTACAGCTTTTTCCCTGTCTGGTATCCTCCCACCACAGTGGTGGTCACCGTCGTGTTTGTAAGCTGTGTTTGTAAAATATTCTATTAGAAAATAAATAAATAAATAAATAAATAAATAAATAAATAAATAAATAAATAAATAAATAAATAAATAAATAAAATAAAATAAAATAAATATGTACTTATACAGCGCTATAGACAGGAATCATTTGTGTATATGTCCCACAAGGGCTAGTAACCTAGTGTGACACCATTATTGCTTAATTTATATTGATTAACGACATCTTGGTACACGATTTAGATACAGGTTAAGTATACGCCTAGAACATTTCTTGCATCTTTCAAGCATTATCGATTCACTGTTGACCGCTTATATTTATACCTGGTGCCCTCCTAATTTTCTACAGTATATATTTTCTTGGGTTCCATGTTGAATTGTATTGAACGTTGCTTTTGGAAACTGGCCTTGTTCTCACACCGGTCTGGAACGTCCAATATGGTTGATAACTTTCGTACAAATATCCGATGCGACACCTCGAGGGCTGAAACTCCTTCATTTTCGAACTTTCAAACTTTTCCGTAGGTCAACTTCGGTTCAACTCGTGAATTCCCGTCGGCTGTGACTGTTGCCACAAGAGCCTTCTTCAGATATAATCCCGCATGTGCGAAAGGCAGAAAATCATGTCCTGTCTCTGACCATCGAGCGAGATTTAGCTCGCAGCGACCAATGCAGCGCGAGTTCGCTAGACCTAAATGCAGTTTCAATATGGCTCCATTGAACCATATAAAAAATCTGATCGCGAAAGAATCCACACTCGAACTCTTGCCTCGCGGCTACTACAGATCCGTGTTCGTTTCTTGTTCGGCAAGGACACAGTCAGGTTAACAAATTACATAGCCTCGGGCCCTGCTCGGCGGAAGTGGAGTGTCCTGCAGCCCTTAGAGGTCTCGTCTGTACTATCATGGTAAAAGCCTCTCAAAAGTCGATATTCCCTTCATACCGGTGATCACGTGGTCGTTTTGCGAACGGCATAACTCTCACCGGAAGGCTTCTGCGGATATCGCCAACATAATGGACTGCAATTGGTTAATGACAAGAGGTGAAGAGGGGTTTAAATGACTCTGTTTACTCAAACAAAACATAATCTAGATTCGTCAAGAGAACATAAAAATCAGGCTTTGTCGGGTATCGAACCTATTCTTTGAAATGAGCGACAACAGCTCTTTGGCTGCGGTACAACATTTCCGAGGCACACCCTAATTAGCCGATTTGCTGTCTATCGTGTCTAACCTTAGCTGACTTTACACTGTGCAGTAGAATAGACTGATTCTTAACACACAGATAACATTAAGAATGACAAACGTCTCCGAGAGTGTGTTTTGCGGCTACATTGTTTGAAATCGTTTATAAAGAACAACTTGAAAAAGCGATACCGTTTTTTCAAAGGGTATATATAAATGGTGAGTCAAGGTGGCACAATCTCTGTGACATCCTCAAGCTGCACCGAATGGCATCGCTGAGGTTATAGGAGTCCGTATGAGAACAGTTAGCGGGTAGGGGGTTCCGTGGCCGAGGTGGTTAGCCCCTCAACACGGGGAGTTGACACAGTCCAGCTCATGTTGGTTTCCTCTCTGGTCGCGCGTGGAAAGGTCTGCTAACAATGGGTTTCCTCCGGGCTCTGTCCGGTTTCTTTCCACCATAAAGCTGGCCGATGTGGTATAAGTCAAATATTCTTGAGTGCGGCGTAAAACACCAATCAAATAAATACATAAATAGAACCGGACGTAAGGCTATTCACCGTCTGGCTAATCCAATTTTAGTACGCTCTACTTTTATGAATACATAAAATTACATTCGCGGAGCATTTCATGCTGCCTTACCCGCAACTACCGTAATTAAATCAAGCCAGACACTGAGTATAACTCTACGATTTGTACCATTCTGTTTATTGCCTTAATCTGATGGCTACGCGAAAGATTTCCTACCGTAAACTTCATCAAACCGTCAACCTGGTCCAATCAAACACTTTGAAAAGGTTTCATAAAAACAGAAAATGTCACACGTGTTAAATAAATGTTCTGAAAACCCTTAAAACACATTCGGGTAGGACAACGTGAGGAGTTGATCGAATGCTCCAAGAAGCATTTTTATTTCACGTTTAAATATGACAGCAAAACCAGCCTCTAACTGTTTCTACCGGCTGTGCCCCACTCGTAAAGGGTGTGAGAAACTCTTGTGTTAGTAGGTTTTGCCTGTCAACGGCCGCATGTGCGGACAATCTTTGCATGCTGTTGCTGTTGTTGTTGTTTCGTCTTTGCTGTCCATCATCAAGGGAACTATATATTATATCTGACTGGATACTGTATTCATATAAAATTGATATTCATCAGCTATGGAGTCGGGTGGATCGCTTATTCCTGTCTGTTGCATCAAGGCTGTAAACATAGATTTGTTTGAAATGTCTGATTTGATCAAATGACAAAGACCCCCTGTACGAATATGGAATTCGAAGTCGGTAAGGTAAGAATTCCACAATGCGTCTGGCGTCCAGTGTAATTCGAGATGCCTTTTTCATGTTCATGAAAAAAATCTGCTCCCTCGTACAAAAATGGCACAAATCGGCGTTTCAAGGTTGGAAATGTTAGAGCCTTTGGGCCAAATATCTTTCGTGACTGGCTCCTATAGCTCTGTCACTTGATACCTTTTTCTTAAGGGCCGTGTGCAGAATAACGTGACAACGGTATAAGCTCGTTACCAAGGATACAAAGATGACGTCAAACCTGGGGAAACACCTGATATTAACAACCGTTATTTTATCACACCTTCTGCTACCTGATCATACCTTTTCAGGTGACATTCATGAGGTGTATATTATGAGTCCTGCACGAAGAAGATACAAATGTACATAGGTATACTAGTAATTCATCAGTTGAACGTAAGGATGGCCAGGTAAATGGCAATGTTCGTAATCATAATTTGCGGGTAGACGTCAACGTATTCCACGGATAAGGAATGTCGGGAATGTTAAGTTTTCATATCATTCGCTTCTTAGTTTAAGACGAAATGAAATCTGCACGAGATTTTTTTCAGTGACGCAAAAGCCAAATGGAAATCGCAAAAGCTAAATGACGTCCATTAATCTGTTATGTTGAGCTACGGAAATCATGTTTATGACACAGACTGCTAATGCACTGCCATGGTAATGCACACATACTTCCCTGTAAAGTATGTAGCGGTCAGCTAGCTTCTGTTTTGTGAGATGTCTGTTGACCGAATTATCTAGGTGGTTGACAGCGCCTTGACGGTTGGCATCCATTTCTGGCGAGCTGCCTGACTCGGCTGTTGCAAGAAAGATTTATGCTTGCTTTAGCCAAAGAAAGTACTCCCAAATAACGATAAAAGCTGTTTTCAACATCTTAATTGATATTATTCAAATTGAAAATGGCAAAAAGAAATGAGGTGCAGGCCTAAATACAATGACAAATTAATCTTAATTTCAACAGAAAGTCTCTTTCATTGTGCTGTTGCAACAGATAAGTCTGTCAAATATAACACACATATTTAATTTAACACATTAATTTAGTGTATATATATTCTCAACCTTTTTGTACATTAAAGAGCAACCTTCTGCGCAATTTATGCACAGTTTAAAGTTGATTATGGAGACAAAACTACATTGGTTGGATTGGACAATTTTAAAGCTTCACATGTACTGTAATTGTATCGATGTACACAAAATAATGCCTTCAGAATGTGCTTGACTAAACACCTGGCATAGATGCCAGACTGCAGAATTTGGTTTGGTTCACGTACACGATAGTGATCACTTTTTTGGGTGGAGGAAACCAGAATGCTGGAGTTAAACCACCAAGCTTTGGCAAGTTACTAATGACCTTTCCCACGTGTGGCTTATAGATATTTACACCATATTGGTGGACGATAAGTTGTCTTCAACGATCGGTAGATTGCACAGAAGACCATAAGATCTCCATCGACCCACAAGCAGTGCGAGGGAAAGCTTACCTTTTAATATACGGGCGTATACTTAATTTTTAAAAAGTCGAAGCCTTTCCCACCTAAGGTAGATGTACTTCTGAACAAAGCTATGCGGTCAACTGTTCATTTCTTTTTTTTAACAATATTGGAAGGAAATAATAAAGGTCAGTTTGGGTTGGATCCGAGTCGCCATCACGAGGTGAAATGCTCTTCATTGAAATTAAGGCTTATGGATGGGTCTAACAATAACGGACTATATTTATCGTCTGTGTATGTGTTTCACGAATATTAGTGGAATATTAGGCCTATTGTCGGAATTTACGGTACAGATTAACGTGTTTTTTGTAACCTTGTTGTTTTGTCATCAAGTCTATACTTTGTCTATAACGTTATGATTAAGGACGTTTTAACATCACTATTCGGTTGACGAATGCGTGGGACATTATTTCTATGTCGAAATTAATGGTACACATTGGAGTTTTTACGCCCTTTTCTCTATTCATAACAAGCAGGTCGATGGAGTGTTGTTTTGTTCACACAGCTATACTCTAGCCCATCACCTTATATATGACACACTTCACTCTGTTGAGATTTCTACCGATTGGCGACCGATTACGTGAAGTTGTCGACGTTACCTGTGACAATGGCGGACAAGGTCGACTCTCTCGTCGGCTGAAAAGATCACGTGATCCGAGCACTTGACTGTATTTAGTCGCGACTCTGGCGTCGAGTTCATACATGCAGTAGTAAACTTCATGAATTATGGAGACCACTTCAGTCGCCATCGATTCCACCATTCAGTCGTTGAGTGGAGTTTATAAATCCTCAAAGTTCGAGGGAAACTACCTCTGTAGGGCTGTGATTACGTATACTATGACACCTTTGTCTTGATCCATAAGCTTGCCTTGAACACCTCTGTGTTTCCCTTGTTGGCTTTAGTATACTAGTGCTGGGCACCAAATAATTTGTCTATCCGTAGTCACAGTCGTCTCAGCTATCAATTCCAGGTGGGTGTTCCCACGTGTCATCACCAGTAAACCCACACGAGCATGAAACTATAGTGGAGATTGGATAAATTCCAACTCCAACCACCATGTTTGAATGCAGACAACTTATTTGGTGCCCAGCAGTAGTGTTCTGAAGCCAGCAAGGGAGGTACAGAGGTGTTCAAGGTAAGCTTATGGAAGAAGACAGGGCTGTGATAGTATACGTAATCACAGCCCTACGGAGGTAGAGGGAAACACGCCATTTAATCCTCGTGTAACTTCGGAATGTTGAAAGTATACCTGCTTTGTTATCAGTTAGCCTGCCAAAAAATCAATCAAATGTCCGTCTCAAAGTCGGGAGATCTGAGACCTGGGATCAAATCCAGGTCGGGTCATACCAAACACTTTAGAAATCGTACTTGTCGATTCGCTTGGCGTTCAGTAATGAGAGGTAAAGCAAGAAAACGTGACTGAGTGAGTCTTATGACAAAGAAGGAGTCTCGGAACCGGTAGATCCAGGATCAATCCTTGATCGAGTCACACCTAAGACTTTAAAAGAGGAAGTTGTAGCTTCCTCGCTTGACGTTCAGCAGGGAGGGGATAGTGCGACGACTGGTTGACCCGTATCAGTATAATGGCTCGGGCGGGGCTGCTTACTTGCCTTCGGTAAGTCGTCTCAGTAAAGCAGCACTAAATAAAAGAGCGGTGGAAATCCGTCCTGTAACAAGGAGGCACATTACACGTACATGCACCCTAAGGATTCCTTCGTCGTCATATGACTGAAAAATTGTTGGGTACGACGTTAAACGCCAAGCACTCACTCACTCACTCACTCACGAAGGAGTCCTTAGAGTGCATGTAATGTGCCTCCTCGTTGCAGGACGAATTTCCACCGCTCTTTTGTCTAGTACTGCTTCACTGAGACGACTTACCAAAGGCAAGTAAGCTGCCCGCCCGAGCCATTATACTGTTACGGGTCAACCGTTGCACTATCCCCTTAATGATAAAGGCCAAGGAAGCGAGAAAGTTACAGCTTCCTCTTTTAACGTCTTAGGTGACCCGACCCAGGATTGACCCTGGGTTTGCCGTGACCCAAAGCTGACGCTTTACCATGCAACTGTGCTATCGGGGCCGGTGGGAAACATGACTGGTTGGTCCGGTGTCAGTATAATTTTATTTAGTTGGGTGTCCTGTCTGGTGCCTTGACATGATACCTCAGTGACGGCTGCATTTTGGCGGTATGAACTCGCCCTGCGATAAGAAGATACAGTATAATAGATACTAACACTTCATATGAATGAGATATTGTTTCTATAAAACCCGAAACATACATACATATCTGCAAACAAGGAACTGCAGACATATTGCTCCAAATTATTAATAAGCAGTTTATTTCAGACATATAGTTCAGTTATAAATATTTATACAGAAAGAGGGGAAAATGAAGAATCAGAAAACTTGAACACATACAGAAGAACATAAGTTCGTGCCTCTTTTTCTCGTGATGGCGACTGAATACCGAAAATCGAAGAGTAAAATGTTCGGTGTTCCACAGCCCACACAAATTAATGATCAACATTCTGATGGGATTTGGAGAGTGATATATAATATAATGTAAAAGCGTAATGAAAACAATTGAATTCAGGTCATGCACATTAGTCACTCTTATATTTACTTCTGCGCCTATGACCATGGATCAAATATCATCTATGTATACAGGTGGTGGCTTCAGTGGCCTAATGGTCACAGCGTCGCCTTTTAAGTCGTAAGACCTTTGGATCAAACCCGGGTGTGGTCATGTAAAAAAAAACTTTCAAAGCCTACTTTGGCTTTGAGGCTACCTCGCTTGGCGTTCAACACTGAAGACGGGGATCAAAGGCAGGCCGGATCATACCAAAGACTTTAAAAGTGATACTGGCTGCTGTCTTGCAAGGAAACAGGACTCGTTGGGACGGCGACAGTATAATGTGACTGGGGTGCCATGTCTGGTATCTTCGGCATGATACTTCAATGGCGGCAGCACTTTGGACTCGCCCTGCCACAAGAAGACACAGTATACGTGTACACACCTAATGACTCTGCGTGGTCATGTGACTGAAAAATTGTTAAGCAGGACGGAAAAAACTTCAGCTTACATACATACCTTCTATACATAGGATTGAAACAAAATATTACAATTGAAGTTTGCATTCTTATTGTTTTTGTTTCTGTTACAGGCTGTGCATTCCTGACTTACTGTAATCGTGATAGCGCGGTCAAAGCCCAGCAAGCACTCCATGAACAGAAAACGTTACCTGGGGTAAGTCTATTACATTTTCGCTTTCAGTTTCATTTTTACACAGCGTCGCCCTCCACAGACGATTCGCCTTCCTTCACATGGGGGTAAACTTACAAGCGTCTGTGTGTATTTTCGACTCGATACTGTTATAATTTATGCAGATTTTTGCGGAGATTTGAAGCGATGTGCTTTTTTTTCAGGTTAATAATATTTAACGTATTGGAAAATTAAGTTACAACGCAGGTTTCTAACAGACAGTTGACGTACAATCTTTTTAATGCTTTTTCATGGCAATTCACCTTTATTACTGCCTTATTTTATGCTCTATACCGGTATGATAATATGACGTGTTGAAATTAGATTTATCATTCCCCATATTAAGACATCAAGAGAAACAAATTTGTCAGTTTGTTTGTACAAATACATATATAGTGATGTTGTACCTGACAACAACGTTATTGAGCCGTTATTGAAAGCCTTCATGAATGAAAACATCACGATGGACAATTAAGCGTGAGTGCACGGCCACGTAGTCATGGAAAAAAGTGCGCTTTACAATGCGGACTTCCAATATCCGCCATGATCCATGTGATCGATATCACACAAACCCGATCCTGTCTCCAAATTTGACATTTCCCATCTTTTTTGTTTTGTCCCCGGAACATATACTGATGTTATTTGTTCCACTTTGATTTCCGGGAACATTTTCCCATTCATCATTGCTGGCTTCAGGTACTGTCTGTCTGGACAACTCGATATAGATACGAAAATGTGGCTAGTAATGTGAATCATAGCTAGCTCTGTGCGTGTGACGACCACGCCCTTGAGTGACCGCCATTATGGGTATTTAGGCCGAGTCTGTATGCTACTGACTATTGTATTGAGCTGTATCTATTCAGACATCTGTCTATAACCTCCACTGTATACAGACGTCTGTTATATCCCCGCACACTAAAGCCTGTCAGATAATGGGGGACTTCACTCGATAATTTCCGCTACATAGGATGAGATATATGCCTTCAGGAATCGGGCTTCGCAACTAAACCTCTTAAATCAATTTGCAAACAAATGTTTGCGCTGGAGGCAATGCAGCCAAGCGCGACAGCAGCGAGACCCGACAAGTGCCCGGATGTTGATCTCAGCTGGGATGCATCTGTTGAAGATTGTCCAGAGACCATTTACAAACGGTCCAGCATCGTTGCCGCTTTGACCTTCGCAGACGAAGAATTAAAGGAGCTTTCATGTATACCCATTTTGAAACCATAGCAAAGCTACTTATATCTTTGATTCCTTTTGCCCAGACGAGTCTGATTAAAGGTGGATTGTGATTTTTCTGCTAGACAAAGTCCGATTTAAGTGAAAGTACTAATGTTTCATTTTCCCAGATTTAGGGCCTGGTTACTTCCGCTTAAGCCTGAATTGGTGTGCGCATGCACTTTCAGTCCCAATTCTACCATTTGGCCACAGACCCCCATTAGTTTTCCATAAGCGACAATGTTAACGTTTAGTGCTGTAGCTCAGTCCCAAACCCGTGGCCAATAAGCTTTGCTGCATACCTGGCCCAGTCTGTGAGAAAGAAGCTATTAAAATCTTGACATAGGTTGACCGTCAAAATCTAGACCTTTCTATGCCGGCAGCTGGGAGATGTGTCTAGCAGCGCGAAGGGGACGTCACTCGCAGCCTAATCACCACCTGTCTCCTTGTGCCCTCTCGCCCAGAATTTCAAACTTTCATCATTAAAACTCATACCTGCCCAAAGCTTAGACAATTTCCATCATTTTGATACCAAGCATGCACCTGTACACCAAAAACGGCAGGCTGGCAGCAAAAAAAAAACTTACACCCTAAAATACACAGAATTACATTCGTCCGGAAAACCGGAAGTTGTAATGGGGGTCTGTGTCCATTTGAGAAATGCGTCAGAGAAAACTGTTTTGGTAACTGGGGGGCCTCCCGTGGCTCAGTTGGTTAGCGCGCTAGCGCAGCGTAATGACCCAAGTGTCTCTCAATGCGGTCGCTCTGAGTTCAAGTCACAGCATTATTATGGGAGTAAACCGAGCAGAGGCCGGAGGAAACCCACGACCATCCGCACGTTGCTGGAAGGCCATCCCATGTATGACCGGGGAGTGGGTTTCCTCCGGGCTCTGCTCGGTTTCCTCCCATCGTAATGCTGGCCGCCGTCGTATAAGTGAAATATTCTTGAGTACGGCGTAAAGTACCAATCAAATAAATAAATTTATTTGCTTTGCTATTTACATGCTTTTATGACAAAACTTTGTGACAATAAACTGTTTACGGCGCTTGGGTAACATTCGTTTACATCAGACGCTCCGATTCTCTCTATGGATCCATAAAACTGACCACTATCGCATAACTGAGTTATTTATTTGATTTGGTGTTTTACGCCGTACTAAAGAATATTTCACTTACACGCCGTACGGTCATCGTATAAGTGAAATATTCTTGAGTATAGCGTTAAGCAGCAACAAAAGTGCAGTCGAAAAAATGGCGCAGGTCTAACTGTTGTTCAGAAATTCATTGTCTGATTCGTATTCAGAAGTATTCATCGCTTTGTGGCAGTTATAGTTTAATAAAACCCAGAGTGCATAAAACGCAGAGCTTGTAAAGTTGTAACTTATTGTACCGGTACAAGAAGCAAAGGAAATTTACTTGTGTATCGTTTAAAGCCATGAATACCATATACATGTAAAAGGAAAACGTGCGATGAAGATTGCCAAAAACAACAGTCAGTTTTTACAGTTGTAATTTCGACTTGACATCATGCAGAAGAGAGGCAAATAGGTCCCAAGTGTAACCGCTATGACCGCCAGTTTCCACAGAATGTTGGAATTTTAGATGAGCATGCATAGAGGTATTGCTATAATTTGACCATAAATAAATTGTCTGATGCTGAACAAAAAATAATGTCAATGGAAATTGTTTTCCCCTAAAACCCATTTCCATGTGAAATTTAGATTTTTCTCCAATTCATCGAACACATATTAATTTGCATGGCTTTGATGGCGTGGAGGGCCAGGCTACGTGCCACCGGGGTTACGCACAAAACTCCGATATTATAAATTCATTGCATTTATGCTGTAAAAAAGCGCACAGTTCGAGATTTAGAGACTGGGTTCGACACACAGGCGCCTGCCCAATCCCGTGGTTCATATAAATTCAAATTTAAATTTATACTTTGGAAGTTTCGGTGATTTGAAATCCCGTTGGTTTGCAGTTCTGAAGAAGAAATTGTATGCCTTTCTAATAGCGTGAAACTTCTTGTGTTTTGACTGTGTCTTTCACAACTGTTACGCACATCTTTTCTAGTGTAGAATAAACAACCCGAATGAAGTTTCACTCATGGTAATTTGCATTTCAAAGTTCGGATGGTTTAGGCTTGAAAGGCGAACGGCTTAATCGAGATTCGTCTACTTTTTTGGGTGGTATTTGGTTTTGGAATGGAGATTTGACAGAGGTACAGAAGAAGGCACATAACAGCGCACTGTTTTAGACTTACCGTACATTCCTTATTCACACATCAATTAAGCCTATCGATTTCTGTTTGAATTAGCAGCCCTCAGCTACATGTCTGCAATGTGTCTTCTGTACATATTATAGTGGCAATAAACTGGGCCTCGACGCTGATAGATGTATGTTGGGGCTTTTGGGTCGTCTTATATGAAGTTTGCTGGAGATCGCGTGCGTCCCACCAAAGTGGAATTCACATTGGTTTAACAACGCATGAAAATATTTCCCTAAATGACGGCGGCCTGTATTATGGAGGGAGAAAACCAGGCAGAGCCCGGAGGAAATCCATCCGCAGGTTGCTGGTAGAAAAAGTGTTTCTTTTACAACGTTGGAGGAGGGTATGAAATAAAACTTAGAAAGCGTCTAATTTTTGGGAAATGTGGACAATCCCATCAATGTTTCCTGTTGAAGACTTATTTACCTGATGAGATAAAGGTTGGGGGAGGGGGGAATAAAAAGGTTGATTTTGATTTTTTTTTTATTGCATTTCCGGATTTTTAGTGTCGTTTAGCCCGTTTAAACATAAAATCTTGCACGGTTGCCTTAGGTCGGTGGTATACTCTGAACTTGAAATCCCTTAGCCTTTAATATGTAGATTCTAATAACTGTCGCCAGAATTGACATTCCAGCTTGATATATATAAACACACTGTATACCATTTTTAGCCGGCAATATTAATTTAAATATGGAGACGAAATCGACATGAATCAGGGTTGAGGTCCTAGCCAGAAAAAATGTCATGCTTGCATTGGACCTTGTCGGCCAAAAGGCAAGCTGCATGGAAAATTCCAAGAGACTGTGCGTCTGTTTGACTGCTATATAAATGGTCCCTAGAGTCTGGAGTATCTTGCTAAAGATTAATCCGTTCCTCTTGCTTCACGTGGGCGGGTCTCGTCTTATCCAAAGCATCAATCAATACGACCAGGCAGGACTAATCGATAAAAGACACAGTCCTGTCTTTAATTGATCTGATAGAAAGAGCGTGTGACGGGGACTGCTGGGTCATGGTAAAATCTGGATCAGGTCAAGTCTAGGAAAGACGGATCGCCTCAATGAAACGTTTCCGACTTGACGAATAACCCAAGTGCTTGACTTCTTACGTTATGTTATTTAATTTTTATTGAGTTTCCCATTTTTTTTTGTTGCTGTACAAGCACTCATAGGCTATAATTTAAAGCCAGTTACTGTTGCGATTTGTAACTAATTGTGTAACCCACCATAAAATCATATTGCCAATAGACAATACCTTAGGCAGAGGAGTGTCCGAAATATAGATCATGCACGACATGTTTTTGGCCAAAATCCAGTTCAAAACTTGTCTGCCAGTTAACCGTGACTTGCTTAGGAAAACATCAAATTACTCAAAGCACGCTAGTGAGAGGAGGCAAAATATAATCGAAATTCTGAGTCATAATCTTGCAATTCACAGATGACTAGGTATAAACATACACGGACAGAACAGTCTTCATCTTCTTTCTGGAGACAACGAAGATGTCAACATCGTTTTCACTACATGTATATACAATCTAAAAACCGAAACACTTGTCTCATATGTCTAAAATTATGCACTATAAATCTTCAACCCCTTTCAACCACTAAAACATTTTTAGTGGAATTTATACATAAATTATAGCGAAAATGAGACTATTAATGACTAGGTTTTGTCATCAAAGATGCACGTTTCATAAAACTGTGCAAATCATTTCTCTTCACTCCAAAGTTTTCCCAGAATGTTTCAAAATATTGGTTACAGAGGCGGTTGAAAATCTTGAAGAATTAGGGCTTGATTCTTTGAGGTATTTAAGGTAATACTGTATTTCACCTAAATTTATTTATGTATGCATAAAGGGGATAGTGAAACAACTGGTTGACCCGTATCAGTATAATGACTCGGGCGAGGTGGTTTACTTGCCTTCGGTAAAGCGTCACATTACATGCACTCTAATGATTTCTTCGTCATCATATGACTGAAAAATTGTTAAGTACGACATTAAAGCGCTCACTTACTCACTATTTATTTATGTAATTGGTGTTTTCCACCGTGCTCAAGAATATTTCACTTATACGACGGCGGCCTGCATTATGATGGGAGGAAAGCGGGCACTGTCCGGGGGAAACTATTTCACTTAAAGTTCATTATTTTTGGTTTGATTTTGATTGATAGAGTGGCGTTTAAGAGTCTTATCACACAAAAAAATAAGTGCTAGCATCAGTTTATGCATTTGCTTTTGAAAGTACACTTTTACATATCAAGCAGTACTGGTATTTCTTGGACTTCATATATCCGAGAAATCTGGGTGTTTTCGAAAGAAATCAACGATGCTGACAGTTTCTGTAGCTATAATCCAGATGCCATGCATCTGACTTCTACATAGAGTAATTGTTCACTTTAGTTCTGATGTGTTTTCTTGGAAATAGTGGGTGAAAAAATGGATTTTTCCTTGAGAGACAAAACTGACGGGTTTCTTGAATTTGGACAAACACATAATAGTTTTATAGAGAAATTGTGAGACAAACGCGTGTGCTTTTTAGGGTAATCATGAGGCAAGAACAGCTGTTTTTTTTCTTCTGAGGAATGCTGAAACAAACGCAGATAGTTTTACCGAGAAATTGTGAGACAGACGCAGGGTGTATTTTTTTTAGCTCTGTGGGGCAGTGATTACGTATATGTCAGCCCTCCCTCATTCCATAAGTTTGAACACCTCTGCACACCCGATGTTGTCCTCAATATACTAATACTGTCTGCCAAATAATGTGTCTGTTCGCACTCTCATAGTCATTTCAGCTATCAGTTCCAGGTAGGTGTCATCACTGGTAAATCCTTAAAAGCATGAGAATTGTGAAAAATTGGTCGAAATTGTACAAATTCTGTCTCCGACCGCCAATGATTGAGACGAGCTGAAATTTGTTCCATGAGAAACATAAATCGCGAGAGAAATGCTGATGTGTTTACTGAGAAATCGCTTTTCTGTAAGATCTTACTTTGGCAGTGAAAAGACTCAAATCCCATTCTGTGTCCAAGTTGACTAATACACTTAGGGAAACTCTCTTTGGGTGGTTTAAACCTTTCTCTTTTGGAGTGTAGGCCTACAGTCTGTAGAGTTCCTGCTGACGTCATTTGTTTGCTGGATATGTATTCATTGTTAAAATCTATCTCTTTATTTATTCGCCTTTCATTTGTGTTTGTTTGTATATCTTATATATTTTTTTTAATTTTATTATTTTTAGATAACTCATCTTAGCATTGACGCTGTGTACATAGTCAAAATTCAGAAGTCCGCCTATGCATTTCTCAGATTTGGATTTTAAATGTGACACGTTCATGCCTGTCAAATGGATAAAAACAAATCAAGCAGCTAAAAGCGAGACTTCTCATACGTTTTTTTCGGGTAAAAATGCAGCTGGTTCACAATCGTACTTGTTGCAAAAGACAGACATTCTAGACGATAAAAATGAAAAGAAACCTGAACGCAGCAATTAAGTAATTCCTTTATGGATTAGAGTGGCCTTGCAAAAAGTTTACTGTCAGAATTTAGTTCAGATTTCACAGGTAGCTTGATCGACTGCTGAAGTTTATTTTACGTTGTCAAAAGATTGCAGAAATTTTAAAAGTAATTCCACCAGGTCGTGACATGAATCCAGTCGAGCTTTACACCGGGACACCCCATATCAAGGTAGGCTGTCTGTTGATGATGTGCGCGGGATAGTAGAATTGCCTTTGGTTTTTCTAGGACGTGATAAACAAGCGTGAGTACACATAAACATTTTACAACAACAACGAATGTTCTGCGTATGCTGCACCGTTGCTTTTCCCCACAACGTCAGCAATAAACCATTGCAGATATAATTCTAATGTTTGTCAACCGTGCAGTTTGTTCAAATATAGGTGAATAGTTTACACACAGAATGTAGATTTCAACAATTCGTTAATATTGCAATTTAAATAAACTGATGTTATGTTGTTTATGTTGTGCATTTTGCAATATTGTTGCAATATTGTATATATACAATATTGTATATATACAATATTGCAATAGCATGAATCCTCTACACCAGCTTGTACCTGATCTATATGTGTTAATCATGTCTTTAAAAGGAACTGACAATAAAATTTAACCACATTCTGATGCATATTGAAAAATTGCAGTTTTACTCAGGGCTTTGTGTTAGTCATGTAATACACTTTTCGTGCTCAAATCATAATTTGGATAATGCCAAGCTTTATTTCTGAGGATAAAAGCTAAACACGTATACCACCTGAGATATGTTATTTTTTATTAGACACTCAAATTGAATGAGTTAATTTACACATACAAGGTATCAAAATCCATCTTGCCATGTACAACATGTGCAAGGCGTCAAAACCCATCCTGCCATATACAAGGCATCAAAACCCATCTTGTCATATACAAGGCATCAAAACCCATCTTGTCATATACAAGGCATCAAAACCCATCTTGTCATATACAAGGCATCAAAACCCATCTTACCATATACAAGGCATCAAAACCCATCTTGTCATATACAAGGCATCAAAACCCATCTTGTCATATACAAGGCATCAAAACCCATCTTACCATATACAAGGCGTCAAAACCCATCTTGTCATATACAAGGCATCAAAACCCATCCTGTAATATACAAGGCATCAAAACACATCTTGCCATATACAAGGCATCAAAACCCATCTTGTCATATACAAGGCATCAAAACCCATCTTGTGATATACAAGGCATCAAAACCCATCCTGCCATATACAAGGCATCAAAACCCATCTTGTCATGTACAAGGCATCAAAACCCATCTTGTCATATACAAGGCATCAACACCCACCTTGTCATATACAAGGCATCAAAACCCATCTTGCCATATATACAAGGCATCAAAACCCATCTTGTCATATACAAGGCGTCAAAACCCATCCTGCCATATACAAGGCATCAAACCCATCTTGCCATATACAAGGCATCAAGAGCCATCTTGTCATAGACAAGGCATCAAGAGCCATCTTGCTATATACAAACTAAGTGATGTATGACAGACTTGACATGTAAATAAGATAAGTACATAGGTAATCTTTAAAACACTACTTGGATTGGCTGGGTTTTGAAATTCATCAACCTTGTCACAAAGAGTTATTTACAGGCCTGTCCTGTGTGTTAGAAAATAATGATAGACTAGAAGCCAAATTATCTTCAAGTCTTAAATTGCATGTACTTGAGCAACAATCGTTGCTCTGTGATACATGTATAAATAAATAACTACAAACCAACAGAGGGGATCGAGAATATATGTGCATGTCTTTCAATTACTGGGACAAATTGGGGGTTGTCGTAATCCCAGCAGCTGCTGCGGTGGCCTAATTGTTAGAGCATCTGCTCATTTTGTCCGAAGACCTAAGATCAAACCTGGGTCGGATCATACCAAAGAGTTTAAAAAATGGTTTATATTGCTGCATCATTTGGCATTCAGCACTCAGCACTGAGAGGTTAGAGCAAGAAGACATGACTAGTTGGCCCAGTGTCAGTATAACGTGACTGGGTGGGGTGTCATGTCTGTTGTCTGCGGCCTGATACTTCAGTGGCGGCAGCACTTTTACGTCATGGACTCACCCTGCCACAAGAAAACACATTAAATGTGCACACATCTAATGACTTCTCATCATCATATGACTGAAAAATTATTAAGTGCAACATTAAACTCCAAACATTTATTCATTCATTCAACCCCAGCATAGGAAAGTAAATTTTAAAGATTCCACTAATTTGTTTGCTCTCCGGCCTTGGTGGAAATTAGAGGTTGACACTGTATGTAGGGTTGTTTATGTAAATTTTTGAGTCAGAGATCACTTGCAATCCACCATAATGACTCAGACTGCATGTGTAGGAAGTTTAACAGTTTTTCCCCACAGGCCAGTGGTTTGCTCCAGGCACTTTTCTGTCTCCTCCATTAATGGACATTATGAGTGAAAAATTCTTGAGTACTGTTTTAAATGCCAATCAAATAAATACATCAAATGCAAACCAATAAGTGTGTCCTAAGGCTGCATTCAGTTGATTTTGTGTCTCTAGTCACTTGCCTTCTTAGATTGAAGGTTTGGAAATTAGCGCGTGCTAGAGCAGCATAATGATGTCATACGGGAATGGTCTGCAGCAACGTGCAGATGGTCATAGGTCCCCACCCCCCCCCCTCCCACCCCCGGGTCGGCCGGATTTCCTT
Organism: Liolophura sinensis; assembly: GCF_032854445.1. Taxonomy (NCBI): domain Eukaryota; kingdom Metazoa; phylum Mollusca; class Polyplacophora; order Chitonida; family Chitonidae; genus Liolophura; species Liolophura sinensis. Next base: position 20,610,263 of record NC_088296.1, read on the forward strand.
ATGCCATATAAATGAAGGATTCATGCACCAGTGAAGTAAAATAAGTAAATAGTACATTCAGAGGGATTATTGCTTTTTGACGAAAACAATTTGGAGATCGACAAACAAAGGTAACGTCTAGTGCACAAAAAAAATTATAAAGCATAAAAAAAATGAACAAATGTAACGCTGCAGAATTACCATTGATTTCATGGAGCACTCAGCTGCACCAACATCGAGGTGTGGTGCAATGTTCTTTTTGTGCTGCGTTTTCCAGCACTCTGTGTTGGGGACAACAAACACAAAATCAAATGAATATGGCCTAATGATGCTGCAAAAAGTGAGTTCTAAAGAATCCCTTCTCTTCCCACCCCACCCAGTCCTTTCTCTTTTGTTGTGGGTATAGATCCTGTAGGTTGATGTTCAATACCCTGTCGAATATCTGCCCGCAGACTCCCATCGTCTTTCCTGCCATTGCCCATTCTTTTCTGTTATTACCTGTCACTCACCTGGTTCGATGGCTTCTTGAGCCAGGTAAATCCCTAATGGGTTATTACCTGGCTGCAGGTAGCTTGTCAGCGGGGTAATCTGGCCGGCTAATCTGCGCGACTTACCTGGGCTTTTCTCTTAACTACGATAATGCCAGACTTTGATACTTACACGCTGGGAACAAAATTGCATACCTTTTTGATGCCCTGTCAGGGGCTTTTGTGTCTACCCGAATGACAGTGAGGATAATACCTGGCTTTATTTCCCAGCCCTGCAGGATGTAATGGCTGTGTAATATTAGAGAGGTTCATAATCACAGATTAAATTTAATAGCAAAGAGAATTTTGACTGTGGGCATCTTTGTTAACTCTGGCTTCCTTGAGTTCAGTTTGCTACCGCTTGCCTGTATCTTAAAACCATGCAACCTAAGAGTCTATACTCATTTGATTATCTCACTCTAACACTGCCTGATTGGGTCATACCAGCACCATCTGTGCAATATTAGCCAGGTTAATCACAAATTGGACTTAAGAGCAAAGACCCTGTCTTTTAGCACGTACATTGAATAGTTTAACAAGTGCCTAATGTGTCTTGATAACCATTGTTTTATTGTTGACATCATTAAAGGACATCTAGTCCACCTTGAAGTCGGGATACCTCCAGGTCAAACCAGGGTCGGGACGTACCAGAGACTTTAAAAAATGGTACTGGCTGCTGCCTTTCTTGGCATTCAGCACTGAAAGTTTAGAGCAAAGGAATCATGACTGGCAGGCATGTTGATGCATAGACTCTGCCACAAGAAGACACAATATATGTGTGCGCACACCTAATGACTCCTCCTTGTGAAACAAAAACCTTAAAACATGACACTATAGGCTAAAAAGAGCACATTTTTTTTCTATCTTTTGGTGCCTGCTGCATAAATTTGCCAGTTTTCCTCGCCATACACATAAAGCCTGAATACGGCAAAGCTGGCATAAATCGCTGAGTCCACCGTGTCCTCCATCTTTAGCACCCTGTAATTTATGCTGAGTGTGTGTTGTCTCTCAGCCAGTGACAGTCGTTATAACTGCCCGCTTGTTTGTGTAAACTCGAAACCTACGTCCAACATTCAGGTTTCCCTATCAAGCGGAAAACGAACTGTACTGTTTGCTATCTTCTGGGAAAAAGAGCTCTACCGGAAATGTATGAACTGCACTTCGGTGGTTTCCAATGGCATTTCTCCTCCTAACACAGAAGACTTCAGGACTAGTTCTTAGGCAAAATGGAGTCACCCTCAGCGGATGTTGGTGCGGACTTTATTTATAATTTATCTCCTTGAGGTACATATTAGAATTTTCTTCTATGGCGTGCACCTGCGAGGAAATGCATACTCTTTTCAATGGTATTTGATTGATATTTAAATTTTCTTCTCCTTTCAGTACTGTGTTAAACACCAAGTATACACAATATACACACTAAGAGGACATCTCAGTAATTTAATAATCCAATTAACCCTGCCTCACATGCTCAGCCAATCAGCATTCAGCATCTCTTATGTCCCTTTAAGCACATCTACGTCAAAGTTTGGTTTCATGTTTTCTGCTTTCTATGTGGTATATATTGTCGCAGAGGAACTTACCTAGCTTGAGATATCTTGGTTTTGTTGCTGTTTATGACTACGAAAGTGACCAATGCAAACTAATCAGGCTGCTAGAGCATTGCATATGTGCATGCTTTTCACATGAATTTCAGCACTTTTACACACCCTGCAGTCAAAGTCTTGACCTTTGAAAACTTAAAAGCTGATCCATGTACATTCTCTTAAGAAGCCATTGATTTAACGATATTATACCTTACCACCTAATTACCCCTATACAAGATCAAAGTGTCTTTGCGTCTGGGTTTTTACCTGGAGAAATTGATTCCGCTAACAAGATATCTGCAGGCATTTGCTCAGGTAAACCAGTACACCCATTAACTCCAGGTAACTCCTAGAAATGCATCTGCTAATTCTCTTGACAGGTGAATCTTCATTGAATCCTTTTGATGTCTGCCTTACCTGAAGATCCCTTTGATGTTTACCTTAAGCTATCTCTGTACATATGGTGGGGGTTTCCAGCCATGATATATGGGCTGTATGTCTCATTGTTACTTATAATCACAGAGTTTCCTTCCAGCAAATTCAAGCTGCATGCGCCTGTAATTCCCTGAGGAGGCCGGCATGTATCTGGCAAGTCTGCTTCGGGAGCGGTAGATCCAGGGTCAATCTTGGCTCCAGTCACACCTAAGACCTTAAAAGAGGAAATTGTAACTTCCTCGATTGGCATTCAGCATGAAGGGAATAGTGCAACGACCTGTTGACCCGTATCATTATAATGGCTTGGGCGAGGCGGTTTACTTGCCTTCGGTAAGGTGTCTCATTGAAGCAGCACTAGATTAAAGAGCAGTGGAAATCCGTCCTTCAACAAAGGAGGCACATTACATGCACTCTAAGGTTTCTTTCGTCGTCACATGATTGAAAAATTGTTAAGTACAAGGTTAAACCCGCTTATATCGGGCAGTACATGTATGTAAGTGTCGGGGTGTCTAGGAGAAATGTGGTATTTAACTACATCTAGTTGGTGGAATATTATTTTAGTGCACCCATATATTATTGTTAACTTAATATCTACTGGTACAGGTGCTTTGGTCCCATTAACACATACACCTGTTACTTAGAAGTGTGATTCTGTCTTTCAAAATGATTTTTATAAATGATATTGAATAGGTAAAATCAGATGATATCAAATGAAATTGTACCTTCTGGTATTGTATACTATTTATGCTTTTTTCAGGCTCTCTGTTAGAACGTTTTCAGATGTAAAGTTTACAACTTGCCTGTTATGACTGTAATGGTTTCGAAGGAACCAACCGTAAGTTACTGTTGCCCAGCAGTCATCATTGATCTTGGAAAAGTGTTTCACCTCCAGTAGTAAGATTTGTATCATTTGTGACAATTCAGTTCTTTGGGTGTGTGAAATTTGATGTCGGTGGATGTAGTACTTTTTTGTCCATTCATCCCCTGTACACCTGGCATTTATTTATCTATTTATTAGAATGGACGTTTAATAAGGTTAGACTTTATTTATGTGCAATGGCTGTCAAGTTTTTTGGCGGAGAAAACCAAAGTTCCAGGAGGTAACCAAAGTGCCAGGAGTAAAACCACAGCCCTTTGTCAAGTTCCTGATAAACCTGACCTAAAGCTGTATAGCTTGAACTTCCAAAGCTGGATTTGATCCTGTGACTCACGAGAGTTGTCCGCTGCGTATGTTGGAAGAACGATATTATTCTTGTGCTTTTGACAGCTATGGCCCAGCATCTCTGATGTGCCACTACGCTGATGGAACTCTTCTGCTCATGGCGGAAGGAATGGCAGGAGACGAGACCGTCCTCGTAATTTCAGGGGCAAAGACAGCTCCGACGTTCCATAGGAAATAATCTGTCCACAGCAGAGGAGAGACATGTCACCTGTCGAGCCATTAAATCACAGGTTGCCATGGCAATGCCAGTCAGAATATGTTTAGAACAATTTCTGTCCCTCGCTGTGCGGAGCCTTCCTTAGATGTTTATAGCTGCGTAACTTGCGGCGTGTCTCTAACTGAAGCGCAGACTTTCCACGATAAGGCGATTTTGGCCAAAGGGCAACCACAACGACGCAACAGGGCTACAATATCTGTCATGGAGTTTAGAAATGGATGTTTGAAACTTGAATGTCAGACAGGTTTATAATACTGTGCCTTTGGCTAACTGTCGCATCTGAAAGTGCCTATTGGACAAGGAGTTCATACATTAGCATGATTAGATTCCCTTGCTGTATTATCTGTAGGTACATGGTATGGTCTGCCAGCAACCTGTGGATGGCCATAGGTACCCTGCAACCATAATGCTTTCCGCCGTCATCTAATTGAAATTTTCTTGAGTATGGTGTAAACCATCAATCAGATATATAAATATTATCTGTGGGTCCTTGTTGACAAGAAGCAGTGGGGTGGGGATTTTGGGGGACTATTAGTACAGTGGTTAATATTCACCTCCATGTTGTGCAAGAGAAAAATTCTTGATTATGATGTTGAACAACTCGCAGTTAAATAAAGAAATATATCAGTCAAATGGCCGTATCAGTCAAATGACCGTGTCAGTCACTCAGTCACCCTTTGCAGATCAGCCACCCAAATTTCTGCACTGAACCTTGCTGATTGAGATCACTGGGTACAGAGAGGTACCAATACATGGAAAGTCGTCCAAGACAGGCCATCTATAATGCCCTCAATTACAGCACAAAATTGTTGCCTGACATCTCATTGGTCCAAATCAATGCTTTTGTCTGCGAGCCTCGGCTGCCAACTTTCTACATCCTCCCAAGTGCAGGCATAAAAGTGAATTTATGCGAACCGTCTGGATGTTGTCGTCGCGGGACCTGGTTCTCGGGGAGTATCGTGCAAGCATCGCTGAGACGTCGTGAGGAATTTGCGCGCCATACAATCATCTTGATAGAGTTATGAGGAAATAACAATGTTTAGCGCAGAAAATCAGTATTTTTATTGCCCCTTCACTCAATATTACTGTCACAGTGCATCAAATTCTGGACTGAAAAAGCCTACGTCTCAAGCCACAAAACTGATTCCTTCAGTTATGTCTGACCTGATTCGGGGGATGTCCAAATTGTGGTACATACAAACCCAACATGCAGTGCTGTTAATAAACAGTGTGGTTATCCATGAAATGCACTGCCATGTTTTGTTGTTTTAGTACAGGGTTTTACTTTACCGTTTTTTCCTAAATCATTTTCACCTGTTTTGAGTTTCATTAACTTTTCATTTGTATGTATACTGTAATTTTGAAAAAATCTTGAGGTGAGCATTAACCCACACACGTTTAATATTCGTATGGCAGATCCAGGGTTTTCTCCCACCATAATGCTAGCCACCAGCTGAAATATTGTAGAGTATGTCGTGAAACATCAGTCAAATAAATGAATAAAAGTCTTTTTCAGAAATCATTGGACCAGTGAGAAAAAACAAGATAATATTCCAGAATGAAATTCAGTGGGATTATCATTGACTGTATAAGATTACACGCGCTAGCGCAGTGTAATGACCCAGGAGTCTCTCAACAATGAGTTCCTGAGTACGGAGTAAAACACCAATCAAGTAAATAAAGAAATATAAGATTTCATAGTAAGACGTGTTACTGATTTAATAAGCATCAGACCAAGAGATTGGATGGTACGTCCATGGAAACGTGGCACATTCGGAACATTCTACATTTGGATTGTCCTGCAATAAGATTAGATTAGCTCTGCTGTTGGAGTAATTTTTTATCAGAAAAACTTACGAGATATACCAAAAATACTTTCTTCTGAAAGTACATTTTGCATACCAAACTTTAGGTGAAATGCGTACAGTACTTGTGGAATGCAGAATGCAATGTGTTCACTGTTCAGAAGACTTTTTTGTTAGATTGTTATGTGTGTCCAATTAATGATGGTTGTGAGTTTCCACGGGCTCTGTTCGGTTTTCTCCCACCATAATTCTGGCCATCATATTTCTCTTATATGAATAAAATTAATGTTTGAGATTCCACTCAAGTAAATAAACAAGTAAATAAGTAGTCAATTAGTAATCAACAAATTGCTTGAATAAGAAACACTATCAGTCAGGCAGATATCAAGTAAAAATCTTTCAGAGAGGTGGGCTGAGACCTCGACTTGACCTCCAATCAACTGTTATTGGCTATACCTTTTCGACACATACATCGAAGGCTGGCCAAATTAGTGGCATTTGGAAGATTGCCATCCATGGGGGCTTGTAGACAGGTATATTGTGAGCGCACGGATGCCTGGCAAGACCATGTCGAGTCCAAGGCGCTTGACCCTCCGCCGTCGTCCCCTTTAGCATCTTGAGGCGGGAGGAATCCAAAAGGAAGTGGATTGGAAATGGGCTGTGGTATTGATCCCCAAAGCCCCATTTCTTCCCCTAGTCCATTCCTGGTATTAGAGACGTGGGGCTCCTTCAGTTTCCCAGGTCTGGAATTTCGATAAACCCAGGCACCTCCATTACTGGGGCAAAGCGTGTAGGCTGACCTTGATATTCCACTCACTTCCGCCTCCTAGTCGAGGGTCGCAGCCCGTCCCCATTCAATCGTGGGTAGAAAACAAATATCCTTCTTCAGCGCTGATCATTGCATGCGATACCGCGGTTACCCCAATCGTCTCGTCCAATCAGCGAGCTTGATGGTTTTTCTCAGTGCTGGAACATTGATTACAGGCAGATTGAGGCTGGGGTAAAATCATTGGCCCAAAGATTGCCTCAAACTTTAATAGACTCATTGGACCTTGTATTAACCTGGGCATGGCGAGATTTGTCTATCCAGTTGTAATTGCTAACTCTCTTGCTCGAACTGGAAGCCAGGCTGATACAGACTGCAAATTACATGTATACGTTCCCACTGTTTTTTTTTTTTTGTTCTTTCTTGCTCTGTCTGATAACATTAATTTCAGACTAGCGAAACATAACAGAGATATAGCTGTTCTCTAGAGACTCGGTTAATTCGTTGTATTATTATTAATGATTTTGGCTTTCGTTGTTTTGTTCATTTCTGTACGTAATGTTAGCGATCGAAATGGTACTGCAGATCTTCAACCGTTTCAATCTCTAAAGCATTTATTTCACTGGAACTTATGTATACAATTATTATGAAAATTATACTGAAAATGATTTGGTGGTCTCACCCAAAATGCAAGCTTCATAAAACTGTGCATATTATTTCAGAATTTTTCAAAATATTGGTCCCAGGGGCGGTTGATAAAGTATAAGAATTATGGTTTATAAGTTCTTTCAGTTCTTTTCATCAGCAAATCTGCAAAGTCCAATGGTCTGGTAGTATAATGGGTTATATTCCCCCTTCATCCTGTCTTTATTCCTCAGGTTGGTATTACCCTAAATCTGTAAGCTTTTCACATACCTGTTCAACCAATATTTCAAAACATTGTTGTTCAAAACATTCTGGGTGTAGAGAAATAATTTGCATAGTTTTTTTAAGCTAACATCTTTATTGACCTAAACAAATAATTTTGACGTCATTTTCATAATAGTGCTATTCATAAATTACACTGAAAAAGATTGCTTTAGAGGTGGAAAATGTTGAAGATTTGTGAACAATAGTTGCATTTTGTGACCTTCAGACAGTAAATGTGGCAGAAGGAATTCTGTTACATTCTAGTCACATCTAAGATCTTCAAAATCTTTTTTTCTGCAACTGATAAATCAGGAAGATTCTTAGAAGGGCAATAGGTCGCTAATTATAACAGTGAAAAACTCTTTGGTGAGGTTTTGAAAATCAGTCAAATATTAATGAAGTTGGTATGCTGTGGCATTGGTCGATTTTTTTAGCACTTCGTGATCATAGTTCATCAGTAATAACTCTGTACCACCTCAAGTCATGGCAGTGAGTTCTGACTATATTAATATACACGTTTGGGACTCCTAACCTGCGGATGGTCGTGGGTTTCCCCTGGGCTCTGCCCGTTTTCCTCCCACCATAATGCTGGCCACCGACGTATAAGTGAAGTATTCTTAAGTACGGCTCAAAACACCAATCAAATGAATAAATAAATAAATGTGGGACAATTTAAGGTAACAGTTGGTAAACAATGACTCACCATTACCCCTGTCGAGTAAGGGCATTTTACCGTATAAAATCGTTTACTCTACATTACCTCTGCAAAATTTGTTAGACTCTGTGGTAACCATTGGTAAATAGTGACTTTCAGTTATCTCTGCTGAATTATTGGCACTTCACCGTAATGTTTGGTATACAGGGACTCTACATTACCTTTGCTGAATTATTGGCACTTCACCGTAATGTTTGGTATACAGGGACTCTACATTACCTTTGCTGAATTATTGGCACTTCACAGTAATGTTTGGTATACAGGGACTCTACATTACCTTTGCTGAATTATTGGCACTTCACAGTAATGTTTGGTATACAGGGACTCTACATTACCTTTGCTGAATTATTGGCACTTCACAGTAATGTTTGGTATACAGGGACTCTACATTACCTTTGCTGAATTATTGGCACTTCACAGTAATGTTTGGTATACAGGGACTCTACATTACCTTTGCTGAATTATTGGCACTTCACCGTAATGTTTGGTATACAGGGACTCTACATTACCTTTGCTGAATTATTGGCACTTCACAGTAATGTTTGGTATACAGGGACTCTACATTACCTTTGCTGAATTATTGGCACTTCACCGTAATGTTTGGTATACAGGGACTCTACATTACCTTTGCTGAATTATTGTCACTTCACCGTAATGTTTGGTATACAGGGACTCTACATTACCTTTGCTGAATTATTGGCACTTCACAGTAATGTTTGGTATACAGGGACTCTACATTACCTTTGCTGAATTATTGGCACTTCACCGTAATGTTTGGTATACAGGGACTCTACATTACCTTTGCTGAATTATTGGCACTTCACCGTAATGTTTGGTATACAGGGACTCTACATTACCTTTGCTGAATTATTGTCACTTCACAGTAATGTTTGGTATACAGGGACTCTACATTACCTTTGCTGAATTATTGGCACTTCACCGTAATGTTTGGTATACAGGGACTCTACATTACCTTTGCTGAATTATTGGCACTTCACCGTAATGTTTGGTATACAGGGACTCTACATTACCTTTGCTGAATTATTGGCACTTCACCGTAATGTTTGGTATACAGGGACTCTACATTACCTTTGCTGAATTATTGTCACTTCACAGTAATGTTTGGTATACAGGGACTCTACATTACCTTTGCTGAATTATTGGCACTTCACCGTAATGTTTGGTATACAGGGACTCTACATTACCTTTGCTGAATTATTGGCACTTCACCGTAATGTTTGGTATACAGGGACTCTACATTACCTTTGCTGAATTATTGGCACTTCACAGTAATGTTTGGTATACAGGGACTCTACATTACCTTTGCTGAATTATAGGCACTTCACAGTAATGTTTGGTGTACAGGGACTCTACATTACCTTTGCTGAATTATAGGCGCTTCACAGTAATGTTTGGTATACAGGGACTCTACATTACCTTTGCTGAATTATTGGCACTTCACCGTAATGTTTGGTATACAGGGACTCTACATTACCTTTGCTGAATTATTGGCACTTCACAGTAATGTTTGGTATACAGGGACTCTACATTACCTTTGCTGAATTATTGTCACTTCACCGTAATGTTTGGTATACAGGGACTCTACATTACCTTTGCTGAATTATTGGCACTTCACAGTAATGTTTGGTATACAAGGACTCTACATTACCTTTGCTGAATTATTGGCACTTCACCGTAATGTTTGGTATACAGGGACTCTACATTACCTTTGCTGAATTATTGGCACTTCACAGTAATGTTTGGTATACAGGGACTCTACATTACCTTTGCTGAATTATTGTCACTTCACAGTAATGTTTGGTATACAGGGACTCTACATTACCTTTGCTGAATTATAGGCGCTTCACAGTAATGTTTGGTATACAAGGACTCTACATTACCTTTGCTGAAATTGGCACTTCACAGTAATGTTTGGTATACAGGGACTCTACATTACCTTTGCTGAATTATTGGCACTTCACAGTAATGTTTGGTGTACAGGGACTCTACATTACCTTTGCTGAATTATTGGCACTTCACCGTAATGTTTGGTATACAAGGACTCTACCTCTGCTGAATTTAAGCTGTTGCACTGTACCATATTGATTGGTTATACCAGTCATGGTTCATCAGCTTTGCCGTTTGGTGTCATTTTACGGTAATATTTTTTGAACAGTGATCTCTATTATGTTTGGAGACTTGTGAGAATTTTACGGTAATACTTGGTAAACAGTGACTCTACATCACTTTTGTAGAACTGTGAACACCTTATGATAATAATTGGTAAACAGTGACTCAGCATCACTTTTGTAGAACTGTGAACACCTTATGATAATTGGTAAACAGTGACTCTACATCACTTTTGTAGAACTGTGAACACCTCATGATAATAACTGGTAAACAGTGACTCTACATCACTTTTGTAGAACTGTGAACACCTCATGATAATAATTGGTAAACAGTGACTCAGCATCACTTTTGTAGAACTGTGAACACCTTATAATAATTGGTAAACAGTGTCTCTACATCACTTTTGTAGAACTGTGAACACCTTATGATAATAATTGGTAAACAGTGTCTCTACATCACTTTTGTAGAACTGTGAACACCTTATGATAATAATTGGTAAACAGTGACTCAACATCACTTTTGTAGAACTGTGAATACTTTATGATAATAATTGGTTAACAGTGACTCTACATTACTTAGGAATTGTGAGCATTTTACGGTAATAGTTGTTAAACAGTAACTCTACATTACATGTGGGGAATTTGCCTCGAGTAAACACCTGTCCCTAACAAAGTGACTGTTTGGATTAGAGGTGATGTTAGAACATCTTGGTTTAACCTTAGATATTACACCGGCTGAGTGGAATCCCAGTCTCTCTGGGCTATGTCGGCCTGCCTCTCTGGGGGTGGGGAGTCTGCCTAGGGAAGGCTGAGGATGGGGTGAAGTACAGTACATAGCACAGAGACTTAGCCATGTAATAAGTGTCTGTGGATATATATGTGCCTTCTGGTAAGATACTAGTATATAGGTGACTTGTTACCTAAAAAGCTGAGAGGTTCATTTGATTTGTGAATTTTTTTGCAGGCTAAGCGTTCTGAGGTTTGGATAAACTGACAAATGTTGGAATAGAGTTTCTGCTAGTTCCAGCTGCCTCGTTGTTAATAAAAGATTCATGTCATGCCCCTGGTGAGGGTTTTTACACGTTTTTTTGGGGACTGATAGTTTTCTTCTATCTCTGATAATCAAGGTGATAGTCAAGGTGATGGCATAGAACCCTGATCAAGCAAACTGGTTTTTTCATATCGATATGTGTTTATTTTTAAACTCCAATCTTTAACATCACACACAGTACAACAGTGGGATAAATTTCATATACATCTGCGGTAAGAATGCTGTATGAATATAAAACGTGTGACATTCCATAAATATGAGATGCATGTATAAAGCCTGAGAGATATTTATTTATTGATTTGATTGGCCATGGCCTAAGAGATAAGAGCATGGTATAAATACTAGATTTATTTTAGTTATTTGATTAGTGGTCAGGGCTGTGTGCAGTCATTCTTTTTTCCTATTATATTGGTGGTAGACACCAGAGAATCAAGAGTTAAAGTAGAAGAAAGCATAAAAATGATGCCAAATGAAAGAAAGTCAAACCTTATTTGCAGATGTGATCTTTAATATTTTTTTGGATTTTTTTTTCAGGAGAAAAGGCTATTTGAAAATAGTTTTGTATGGTGGATATTTGGGACCAACTTTTGGTATTTATCGTTGAGGCATAATAATGTTCTAAATCAGGATGTGATGCTTGTGTAATAAATTTATTTGAATGTAAATTTTTTGTTTATATTGAAACATATGCATTTAACCTAAATTATGATAATATTTATGAACATATTAAAAATATAAATGTGATCCAAATTAAGGTTTAATACGTTTGTTAGCTGAAAAGAACAAATTCTATTGCAAGAATATTGATTAAACCTGTGTTACATCCTCATTTATGACATTATTAAGCAAAGACAGTAAATACCAAAAGGTGGTCCCAAATACCCACCATACAAAAAATCATTTTCAAATGTCTTTTTCTCCTTAAGGAAAAATCAGGAAAAATATTGAAAACCATTTCACGCCAAACGTAAATCTGGCCGTATGTATATAGCATATGTTGTCTTTTATCCATTTGGGACCTTGCGATGGCGTTTTGTGGGCAAACTGGTACCAATGGCCAATCCAGCTTGGACCCGAATCGCCATTGAGCGAAAATGAAAATAACTTTTCGCACACTTTCATCTGAATTTCATGTCATTTTTATGTTTTCTCCACCTTTAACCATTGTCTTGGGCGATACGTGACTAACTATAAATGATAGATTATAATCTCAGATACAAGCAGGTTATAAAAGTGAGATAAATCTATAGGAGAGCTTATCTCTCCCAGGTGTGCTGGATCAGAATGGACAGGTGCTTGATTTATTCAGTATCTGTTTTTTTTTGTTTGTCTGGTCTGAGTGTTGAGGGATTGGAAATACAAATACATACATAATGGGTTTATTTATAAAGATGAAAAAGGACATGTTGACATCAAGACGGAACTCATCCGTGTGTTGCCAAAATGTTAGACTGTCATGTACATGCATAATTCTGAATAAAATGTTGTGTTTATTAAATGAAAAAAAAGGTTTGATTTTTAGTTTTCAAGGTGCTGTATTTCACCTAAAATTTTGGGTATGTAAAAATGTAAGGCATTGAAGGATTCAGACATGATTTTTTTCCGCTTTTTAGCGGAATTCCGCTTTTTCTTTGTTCAGTTTCGATTAATTTACCTGTTTTCCGCAGATTTTTCTAGCTTCCGGGGCCTAGGCGGCCCCTGGACCCCGGCCTTTTTGGGCTATGATAGTAAATTTCAGCTATTTTCTTGGTTCACCACAATCATGTCTGAAGATTACTGTTGGTGCAAAAAGCTGTAAGAAATTAGCCCGGCTTCACAAAGAAAGTGGCCCTATAAGGTGAATGGAAATAACAATCAAGCAAAATCTGTCACTTGAAACATGGTAAATTTTAGGTGAAAAAGAGGAAGTTAGCGCACCTTTTGATTGAGGAGTGAATCTCAGTGGTTCATTGGGCTAAAGTTGTTAGAAAGCTATTTGAAATGTAAATCAGAGCATAAAGGTGCAGCTGGCTAAATTTTTCTTAAAAGTGGAATCGTCCAAAAAATTGCTAAAATGCAAGAGAAAAACTAAGTACGTAGTATGTGTATAATTATGTTAAAAGCAAGTTACGTAACAATCCTGTCGGAGTTTCCGTATCTTTTTTTCATCCCGTGTTCGACTTCGTAGAGTTTTTTTTATGGTAGAGTTTAGTGAAGTAATTTATGACATTGAAGATGTGTAAGATGCATTGCAGGAAGGGGAATGAAGGGGAAATTATTTTGTCTCCGTGGTAATGATTTCAAATTGTCATTCTCCATGGCATTCGGCCTGTCAGATCTCCTTAAGGATAATTCTGCTTGTAAAATCGGATTGTGGAATGCAGAGGCTGACATGCGAGGCTAAATTGTGAGTGTAACTATTGAATCGTTTTGAGTTTGTGTGACATTATGACATTTGTACGACAGGATAAGGAGATGTACGAGTGTTTGTTAAGTTTCACTCACTTCTGATCCTAATTGAATACCAAATGATCTGTTGTAATAATATAGTATTAATAAATCACCCCAGTTGTCTAAATGGAGTCAGTTTTTAAGGCATCATTAAATTGCATTTTACATTTTACATTTTAAATTGAACATTTATTTATTTATTTATATATCTATTTATTTATTTATTTATTTATTTATTTATTTGACTGGTGTTTTACGCCATAATAAGAATATTTAACTTGCACGATGGCAGCCAGCATTATGGTGTAAACCGACTACCGTCTGCAGGTTGCTGCAGACCTTCCCACGTTGGATCAGAGAGGAAGCCAGCATGAGCTGGACTTGAACTCACAGCCCCTGAACATTAACTGAGTTGAATCTCTTACATTATATCAGGCAACTAAATGGTGTAAGGATAAGGTGTTTATGGTGGTATTTCTACAAATGTTAACTGAGTGTCAGTTTTAGATTGTTTACATTACAATAGCTGCAATTGCTACATGTAGTACCTGTATTGTATCAGTTTTAGGTTATTTACGGTAGTATATCTGCAAGTGCTAGTACCGATGCTGTGTCAGTTTGTTTACGGTAGTATGTCTGCAAGTGCTAGTACCGATGCTGTGTCAGTTTTAGATTGTTTACGGTAGTATGTCTGCAAGTGCTAGTACCGATGCTGTGTCAGTTTTAGATTGTTTACGGTAGTATAGCTGCAAGTTCTAGTACGGATGCTGTGTCAGTTTTAGATTGTTTACGGTAGTATATCTGCAAGTACTAGTACCGATGCTGTGTCAGTTTTAGATTGTTTACGGTAGTATATCTGCAAGTACTAGTACCGATGCTGTGTCAGTTTTAGATTGTTTACGGTAGTATATCTGCAAGTACTAGTACCAATGCTGTGTCAGTTTTAGATTGTTTACAGTAGTATATCTGCAAGTACTAGTACCAATGCTGTGTCAGTTTTAGATTGTTTACGGTAGCATATCTGCAAGTACTAGTACCAATGCTGTGTCAGTTTTAGATTGTTTACGGTAGTATGTCTGTGATTGCAAATTCCGTGTCACTTTTAGATTGTTTATGTTGGTATGCCTGCAGTTGCTAATGTGACATCACTTTTTAGATTGTTCATGGAAGTGTGTGAACAATTGTTAGTACCGCTTAAATTATTTACGTTAGTATATGTCTGCAATTACTTATATACGATGTCAGTTTTGGATTGTTCACGGTAGTACATGTTTGTATGTAAGTGCTAGTACGGGTGTGGTGTCAGTTTTGGATTGTTCACGGTAATATGTCTACAACTGCTAATAGTGGCTTATAAATAAAAGTGTTCATAAAAGGTATGAACTTCACATCAATTTAAAAGTAACCAGATCAGATATAACGTTACGTTAACATGCCAAAACGTGCATTTTGTCCGTCATGTGTCTATTGATGAATTTGATGAGAATTGAGAACAATTTTATAGAGGATCTATGGTATGATACAGGGTTTTAGGCTGACGATGGATTTGAGCATGCATGTCTTTGCCACATCTTCCTCTCACATCTAACTACATCACACTTGTGGAAGCAATCCTAACTTCCACAATGCTGTATTCAGTTTCTGGTTTTGGACAGGCTGCTGGAAACCAGAGACTGATAACGTACCCTGGAATTCCCGAAGTGAAAGCTGTGCCTCTCCAGGATGGCTCTCCGGGCAGGTGTGATGGACTTTATTGGTAACCAATACCCCTGTGTCGGAGAGGCTTCAGTTTCAACCTGTCATGTTCACTGGATATCTTAGCCTCATTTTCAGCTTGGTTTCCCAGCTCAGGTTCAGGGGGTCTTGGGATAATGGGGGAAATGGGCTCTTGGCAGAATAAACACGGCCGTTGCATCACTCGGAATTTATGTCTCTTGAAAGCTTTATGATCAGAGCGTTATCATCTTCATCTAAGATGGCAGCCTACCAGAGAGGCCGTCGGCAGTAAAATAAACATTTATCTAATGTCAGTCAACGGGTCAATCACTTGACAGATATATATATATATATATATATATATATATATATATATATATATATATATATATATATATATATATACTGTCTTTGATATCAAATCCTTGAATTCAATTTTATTTTCTAGAAATTTTGCATAGTCAGTTGAATGACCTTGTCAAACCAAGAATGCCAACAACTTGTTTATAATAAAATATAAAGTTATTTTCACATTGATTTCGGATAATATGATTTTTAACATCAACTGTCTTTGACCAGGTTCTGTACATTACCTGCATTAAAAAGCCCTAAAATTAGCCAATCCAACCAATGTAATTTTGTCTCCAAGATCAGCTTTGAAGTGTGCATAAATTGCTCTAAACTTTGGAAATGAGTGCATTGTAGTTATATGGTGTACGGTTACATGCATATAAAGTATAATATGAACTCAAGGAATCAGTTGACTTTGCAGTTTGAAGACCTGAGCAATCTAATCCATTCCAAGAAAAGTGATTTTTGTATCTATCTTAGAGCTTCTGACATGGAGAAATCGAAATCCTGAATGTCTTTTAAAACAAAAGGCGATTGTTTATTTGCAACTGTTTGTTTTATGTCTTGCCACCATGACCCTGAAGTTGCTGCGATATTTCGCATGCGTTGCCGTGTCAGAAGAGCTGCTTATCTGTGGCGCAGCGCCATGTCAGTTGTCTCGGAGAAAAAAAAAAAAACCCAGACTCTTTTGCGGAATGATAGAATAGTTAAACAAGGTTGCCACGGCAACTGTGCATTCTAGGGTGCAGGAGAAAGTTAAAATATTGGTGTTTTGTTTTTGGCAGACATTTGGCCACTCAGTTGTCTTTTTCCTAAGGAGAAGTGCGGCATTTCATTTGTTCCTACCAATCAAACTACTGAATCATTCTTTTATATAAGGCTGATAAAATTCTTGGAAATAAGAATTGCTGTAAATCATTGTCAGGTCCCTTGCTGATGCAGGCTGTGAAAGCATACTGATCTGGTCATGTGTTTTGTGTCCAGTTTAGCCCGCATTGACTGTGGCTTTAAGTCAGAAGGCCTGTCATGCACCCGAGTGGCAATAAAAATGGTGCTAAATACAATTGAAATAAATACATATTATATGAATATGCTAATATGATGCCTCATGTGGTCACCTCGATTTTTATTCAGTTTTGCAGTTATAGAAAGACTTAGTTCATTTGCATATCTTTAACAACAATGAATTCTTGTACAAGTGACACAGAGCCTTCACAGTGGGTGAGCATTAAATGAATATAGAACTGAATGGGCTACCCTGTTAAAATAAGGTGTCATAGATATGGAAAATATCTGTTTTTTAGTTCTGACTGTGGTATATTCCATACTAATTTGGCTAAATGTACCAGAGCATGTTTTATGTATGTTAAAAATTGATGCAGTTGTATGAGGTCAAATTTTCAAATCCATTATTTTGAATTCTATTTCAGTCCTTGTTCTGGGTGAATTATTATAAGATGGACATATTTTACAAAAGCATTAATTTATGAAAGACAGTCATCAGGCTACTCTTCTTCATTTAAGAAAAATGGAATTTGCTGTGACACCTTGATTTCAATTTTTCCCTTCATTCTTCCTTTCCGCACCAATCCAATGCGTCGTAATAATTTTCTGCGAAGCTGTCTTTTGTCTTCATTTCCTGTCGGCCATTGCGACAGTCGTCTAATTCTTGAGTTGAAAACTGCTGCGGTTATTGTGGCGTGATGGAACTCTTTTTCTTCACCTTCACAAAAATTCCCTCATCTTTTTTAATTAAGCGCGAGAACAGCACCTTATAGAACAAAAGAATGCTACTGGCTGGTGATTCATCCGAGCCATGGCCACGTGCAGTCGAGCTTCGGTAAAGACAGAGCACTGCTACTGCTGTCATTCAATGCCTGCAGAGATGTGCGCGATATGAGAACATGCTCGTCAGCACAGTCGCCCTTGAAAAAAACAAAAAAAAAAAAGAAATGACATGAAAGTAAAGAGTTGGACCTTCAGCACAGTGCAAAGAAAATAGTTCAAGGTCAGGTGATTTTTTTGTCCATCAGAGTATTTCAGTCACGCAGATATTGAGAGATAAAATTGCCATCATTCCATGAGCTTTAATTTCATCCTTTTTTTTTTCTATTGGGAATGAAGTTAGTATAATTAGCTCGTTGCTAAGAATTTCTAAGACACATTTGGCTTAGTAAGCTGAGGTGGAAGACAAAGTATAAGAAGGATGGGTTATATAATTTTTTATTGTTGTGATTTTTACCTGCATGTTTTATTTTTTCATTTTTTTTATATTTTTCTCGTTTCATTTGCAAGTGCTAAAACTTTACTGTAGAAATTTTCTTTCTTTTGTGAAGAAATGAAAAGGAAACATCTTGATGTTGGTATGCAGATGATGAAATAAAGGCTGAGTGAGTGTTTTAATACTGGTGTTGTTGAAAACGAAGGTTTCACGTCATCATGTGTGAGACAAACATCACCGGCAATGTTGTTAAGGCAATGCATTGAAAACAAAGGTTTCACGTCATCATGTGTGAGACAAACATCGCTGGCAATGTTGTTAAGGCAATGCATTGAAAACGAAGGTTTCACATCATCATGTGTGAGACAAACATCACCGACAGTGTTGTTAAGGCAATGCGTTGAAAACGAAGGTTTCACGTCATCATGTGTGAGACAAACCCGCGATGATATTAAGGCAGTGCAGCCTTAAAAAGTTGATTTATTTGTTATTTGTTTGAGTGGTGTTTTAAGCTGTACTCAAGAATATATCACTTATACGACTGTGACCAGCATTATGGTGGGAAGGAACCAAGCAGAGCCTGGGGGAACCCACGACCATCGGTAGGCTGGCAGGAGTTCCCACATAATGCTGGAGAGGAAGCCAGCATAAGTTGGACTTGAACTCACAGTGACCGCATTGGTGAGAGGCTCCTGGGGCATCATGCTGTGCTAGTGCACAAACCAACTGAACCACAGAGGCCCCTATAAAAAGTTGTTTGCTGGGTGTAACCTGACTGCTATCGCAAAAAATAGAGTCGGTCAGTGTGGAATCGTTTTTCTATTATTCTGGGTAATAAAAAAAGATGGTGATTTAAAAAAAAAAAACATTTTGAGAAACATGTATGGAAAGAAAAAAAAGAGTATATCCCCCTTTTTTGAGGGTTATTTGTGGGCTGTGCCAATTGAACATATTTTTAATGATGGCATAAAGGAGTTTTAGCTGTTCTATTGTTCTAGCTGTGATATTTGCCTCGAAAATGGTGAAACGGCCATAAACAAAAAAAAAAATGGCCACTTTTAAAGGGTGCCCAAACCACTCAGTTTCATCATTTAGATCTTAATCCAGCACTGTTACTGAAAATCTTCAATCTGATTTGTGGAATTTAAACATACAATTGTTATCAAAATTATGCTAAAATGATTCATTTGTGTCGATCAAGATGCAAGCTTCATAAAGCTGTGCAGATTTGTCCTCTGTGCCCCACACATGCCATAGCTCTCTCAGAATGTTTAGAAATATTGGTTGCAGATTCGGACGAAAATATTGAAGAATTAGGTTACGTGTCTTACGTTCTTACTCGCTGGAACGTAACCGTAGGTCTACATTGTACAGATAGCCAGAGAGGAGTTTTCCTACACAGGGTAGTTATTAATGAGCTCTTGGTGCTCTCAATCAAACATGTCTGACAGTTAAGATAATTGTTTTTTGGCCATTCCTTGCTGTTATCATTTCGAGTGTGTCGTTTTTTTTTTGTGGTTTCGAGACAAAGGCCAATGTTTAAAGTGTCCTGTAGGACTCCAGTATTAAACAGCAGTGTGGGAATCAGATTCGGAAAGTCCTGAAGTACTCTGTATGATATTTATGATTAATTGTAGAATTAATCATATGATATGCGAAGAAAATAAGTTTTATTTAAATTGGCATTCGCTTGATTCTGTAGTTAATCAGTTTGAAAATGCAAAAAGCATCAAAATCTTATGTCGAAATGTAGAGCTTTACTTTTAGTGAAGTGTTGAACATTTCGAGTTTGTGGAAGATTCCTTCTGAGCAGAAGGAAACAGTGTGATACATATTTCAGATAAGAAACCTTCAGGCTTATAACTTTATTAATTCGGAGAAGGAGGGGGGGAGGAGTCTGTGTTCCTGAGTTTGTGGTACCCTACATGTTTCTTGGCTACTTCTAGGTATGTGTGTACTGAAGACTGTGTTCCTTAAATTTGGTTGCGCCATCCATGTATGTTTCTAGGTTGTTTCTGACCTTGACCTTTGCAGTTGGCGGCTGGGTAGTACCATCCATAAAGACATATTACCTTGACACCACAAGCCCTTTGGCCATGACTATTAATTCATGTATCTTGAATGCAAAATGGGTTTCTAACTCTTATCATGTTCTGTACCTACCGCTAATTGACAAAGTGTTTCGCAGCGATAGCAAGTTGAGAAATTAGATGAGTTTTGATATCAAATTACGGTTTTCCTTTCCAGTGGTGGTGGTGGTGGTGGGGAGGGGGGGGGGGGATACCTCTGTGATTTAGGCTATTGCCTGGAGAATATGATGTGAATGAAGATTTATACACATGTCTCTCCATTCGGGAATAAATTTAATGTCAGTCATATTTGTAGGTTTGCACGAGTGCTATGTGAATGTAATGTTTTTTGTTGGTTATTGGCATTTGTTAAAACTGAAGGGAACTACCGAGGTAGGTCAATTCATTTGCTGAGTTCTGAAGAAAACGCCTGAGTCAGACAAAAAAAAAAGTATGAGAAGAGAAGATGACCATGTGCTTAAAATATTCAGGAGAGTACTCTCTTTTTTGGGGTGGGGGGTGGGTGGGTGGGGGGTGGGGAGGCAGGAACGCTATTACCAGCCCCTAGGAGTCTAATTTTGGGGGCAGAAACATTGACCTAACCTAACTTATGATCCTCGGCAGTTTATTTTTATCTTCAAAACCGCCAAAAATGTGAAGAAGATCAGAGTTGCAGTTGTCTTCAGTGAGTGACGAGTGAGTGTACATAACCAGTTGTCAAGGTCTGATTGATGGCGCAAGCCTGTTGGAGAGAAGAAGTTGAGGGGGAGGTGGGGGGGGGGGGGAGGGGTTAGGGGTAGCTGAGTATAGGCATAGGGGAGGGGGTGATAGAGCTGATGGGTTGAGAAGGGGTAGAGAAAGTCTGGCAGTTAGGGTTTACTTCCTGGATATGTTAATTTCCAGTGTCAACTAAGGAGTTTTGGTACTTCCATATAGTCAATATGTATATGTCGGTTGCTGTAACATATGCGATCTGTATCTTTGAGTTTGTCGTGCTGACTTCCTCTCCGGCTGTAGGTGGGACTTTTAATTTACAATCAGCCATCTTGGCACATGTATATTCCTGTCATAGCAATTAACATGTACTGTATTTGCACTAAAACTTCACCTGAAAATAAGTATTTTTGTGAAAATTTGAATAAAAGTCTTAAAATATTACTTTTGCTTCAAAAGCTTACATTTTCCCAATGTGGTATTACCTTACCTTCCAAGTAAGTACACCACAAGTGTGTATTTAATTGTGCATTTAAAAAAGTAAATTCAGGTGTAGCTATATGTACATGTATATCCTCCACAGGTGTTAACGACCTGATGATCATGATATTGATCGTGTCAGTGAATTAGCTCACAAACATGGCGACAGTTTACACTGGAACAAAACACTTACTTCGCCTTTGCTTTAGACATATGCTGATTGGGTGTCTGTTAGCCGATTGCACTGAGCAGCGTACCCAAAAAGAGCCTAGATTCCACAAAAGCACTCCAGATTTTAGTCTTTTGTCCAGTCCTTTTTTTTTTCTTTCTCCACTTTGTTCGTTGTGTTATTTGGTTTTTTTTTCTTTTTTCATTTTATGCGAAGCTTCGTCTAAGGCTGTCCATTGATGCATGGACATACATTAGAATAGTGCGTTCCAGCAAATTACACGCCAGCTAATTCAACAATGCCCTTATGTTCAGCCATGGACACAAAAGAGAAACATGTCTGGGCAAACAATGGCTTTATCAGGCTGTGATTTTCTTCCCATAAATTCCTGTGTCCATCAGCTGAACACACTGGTGATGTCCTCCTCCCACCAAATCCTTGCCACTCCCCCACCCCACACCCCACCCAACCCACCCCACCCCCACCCCTACCCCACAAATGTCCTCTTAATGTAGAGATCAAAGAGTCACGGTGGAAATATAATTAAAAAAAGAGATGTGTGAACAGCTTATGGAGGGATCGATGAGACTTATGTAGCTTTGTCTTCCTTGACTGTTGTGTGGCTTGTTCTTAACTCAGACATGTTTTTGTGTGAAGACACTTTAATCGAGAAACCAAGAAATTGTTTTGAGAAATGCATTTTTACATTCACACTATAGGTACATGTACTTGAAACTGAATTAATCAATGAGGTAAACATGGTATTGTCTGATGTCTATAGCTTACAATTAAGCCAGTGTTATACTGTACATGTGCTCTCCACCGATCAAAGTGTCTCTGTCTCTCGATCATGACAGACTGCTTAAGTCGGCTTTCACACCCATATGATGTGCTTTTGCCTCTCAGAATATATAGGCTGTTGTATCAGCCTCCCTCCACTTATGCTCACAGACACTCAGGTGTTTCTACTCTCTTTGAAAAGGCTATTACATGTGCATTATAGCTTAACCCATCAAGTGGGTCTGTCTCTTGGAACAGGCGGCTGTTATGTCAGCATCCCTCTATAGCGATCACATAAACTGGCCGTGAGGTGTTTCTTTTGTTCCTCAAGGGATCACGGGAACTGAGGTGTTTCATTCACCTCTAAGAGCTGGCTACTACATCAGTCTCCCTCCATAATAGATGATCACAGACACTATAGTGTTTCTTCTGTCTGTCATAGCCTCCCTCATCCTTACAGTGATCATGAAAACAGGTGTTTTTCATGTCTTTCTGGCCTCACAATTCACAGAAACCAACCTACTCTTCTGCCTGTCAAAGCTGGCTGTTAGATCAGCCTCCCTCCTCAGATGTTCACAGAAACTATTTAGACACTGGTAGACGTTTCTTCTGCCTGTCAAAGCTGGCTGTTAGATCAGCCTCCCTCCTCAGATGTTCACAGAAACTATTTAGACACTGGTAGATGTTTCTTCTGCCTGTCAAAGCTGGCTGTTAGATCAGCCTCCCTCCTCAGATCTTCACAGAAACTATTAAGGCACCTGTACATGTTTCTTCTACCTGTCAAAGCTGTCTGTTACAACAGCCTCCCTCTATGGTTTGATACTTCTTCTTCATTATTCAGAATGGTCATTATGAGCGGGCTCTCTGGGAACTCCTGTTTTGTTCGTGCTCAGTAAGATTTTCACTCTAATGCATGGAGTCCACTGGCAATTGCTTCACAGGTCATCACCGACGACACTGGCCTTTGTTCTGCTGATGGAATCAGCATGCACGACAGGGCATCTGACCCATAATGCAGTTCTTGAGTGCGCTGTTACAGCGGTATGCTGCCGTGAAGCCTTTGAACCGATTTAGCCTCTCAAATGCAGGTTGCATTTTGATGTTCCGATGACAGCCTATTTCACTGGATGAGATATGGGATTTCTGTTTGTCTGGGAAGCCTTTGTCTGTATGGTACATTGCGTACCAGAGATCGTCAACTTAACGGCTGATGGCTCCCGTTATACTCCGCATATTTATTGTCTTATTTTCTTGTCTTCATAATTCATGATATTTTGAAGGTTGTAATTGTTACCTTAATTCTTTTCAGTGTGTATAATTTGCATATGGTTTCATGGAATTCATGTTGCATGACATTTTAAATCTCTTTTTGACGTTGTAGACGTTTTATATCTTTGATGAGTGACATTTTCACAAGGCATGGTTTTGATGCGTATGAATGAAAAGAATCTTAACGTGCACAATTTAAAACCCACGTGGACAGAAGCAATATATTTCCAGAGGTAACTGACTTCTGTGTCTTTGAATAAGTGGCATGATATGTACATCATAAGACATTTCCTTGCAAAAGTAATTGATGGTTTTTCCTCTCTAGTTTCAAGTTCTGCCCTCTCTGAAAGTCCTTTTTTGTCCATATATCAAACTCGGTTCTGCACAAAAATTGTCTACACAAGGCCATGGGTTATTGAGACTGCAGTCAGCAGGTCTAAAATACCAGGATATCTATCAAGCTCCGCTTTCAGACCTTGAAGACATTCATCCACCAGGTGTCTCTAATATGAGTTATGAATATTCATGAGGTGGGAACTCTTCTTGAGTTGAGATTCATCTCTCAAAAGTCGGCTTGGCCATGAACATTTATAGTGGAAGCCATAAAGCTGTTGGGAGACCGGTCTGTCATTTATTATTAATTGTTACCACAAGCTCATGTCGGCTTAAAGACACATAAAACCCGCTGGAATTTGTAAGTCTGCTTGTGTATGGTGGCCTGTTTAGAACTGTACACATCCTAACATGTGGAATGCTGGTCGCTGTGGTATGGAGTCATTTAGGCTTTCAGCCGAATGACATTCTTCCATTCAAAGTCAAAGGAGTGTGAAGCTGTACTAGAAATTATTCATTGCTTTATGCAGCTGGCCCATTTCAAGAAACCTTGAGGTTGTGAAATAATTCTAAAAGCAACCTAAACCTCTGAGCAACCAAGAACTTGGCAAACTAACAGGTAATAATCCAAGGAGTGTAATAATTGTGTCAACAGTGTCATTGAACAGTTCCTTGTATTTCAACAGTCGGTGTTTGTGTAAGTTTGTAAGTCAAATGTACCTTGAAAAGTTCATTATTGCCAAAGGATGGTTGTTTTCTGTGGGTTTTCCAGTCTCCTCCACCCTTAAAGCTGACCACCGCAGTGTAACTGGAAAATCCTTAAATAAATAAAAGTAAAAAAATAAATAAAATCAAATAAAAAAACAAAACACACAATTGCTAAAAGATGGACACTGATATTTGGGATTTGATCTAAGTGTAATACACCCTGCATAGTTCTTCAACATCCATATCTACTCTCCGATATCTACGTGCGACCGTCAGCCAGCAACCTGCTGATGGTCATGGGTTTCCCCCAGGCTCTGCCCATTTTCCACTCACAATAACACAGTCTGCTGTGGTATAAGTGAAATATTCTCGAGTACGGCGTAAAACACCAATCAAGTAAATAAATGAATAAAGCCATGTAACCATGCATTCATGTCTTATGCTCATTTAAGTCAATGACAACTCTCCTAATAATTATGTTTTAATATAAATTCATTTCCCGTAGCCTCATAAAAAATACCTTGCAGAAGGGTGAACTGTTGAAATTATCCTGTTCATTCTTTGAACTCAGTTTGTAAAATTTTTTCCCAGTTCTCTCATCTCTGCAAAAACCATTACTTTCTGTCAGTTTTCATCACAACTGCAAATTAACACCATTAGTTTATTAGCCAATTAGATTCCCGAACAGTATTCTCTGCGATCCTATGAAGGAAATGGATGCCTTAATTACTGTTGTAAATTAGACCTCTTGGAAAGATACATCTGGTTTTTTGGAGGGGCGCACAGTGTTAATGAGGATAGACTAAGAAGGGTTCCTTTCAGTCCAATATAACAAGGCATGATGGGAAGGAAGTGCGCCAGGGCTTGGTAACGACACCCGGCCGACTGCCGACGGCTGTAAATTCATCCCTACACCTGGGCGACCATGCAGGAGATAAAAATCAATAGTTATGTTGCCGTGGAGATGAAACTCCAACTGTGGCAATTTGTCTTTCACAAGATTTTTATTACGCCTACAATCTGGGCGAGAAGTTATTCCAGGGGCATGCAGACATTGCTCACCCGATCTTGTCTGTTGGAATCAGAAACGGCTAATGAACAACTGTCTTGACCTTGGCCCTCAGCTTTACCACCTGCCTTACTAGGCTTTTTACCTCTTTAATAGTCCACATTCCCAGGGCCTGATTCTGGCCTGGATACATGCACATGTCTGTGGACTATAATCCCCTGGGGCTACATACCTGGCGGTGTATGTAGCATTTGTCACATGTAACTCAACTAGTTAGGTAACCGAGATTTCTATTAGCTCATTCTGCAAACTGATCTACCTTAATTAATTCTTTTATCTTGTCAATCACCTGTGCATGCTGTATTTTTGAAACCTTCTCTGAGAACTACATTATGGGCTGTAGAGAAATAATTTGCACAGCTTTATGAAACTTGTATCTTTAGCGACACAAGCAAATCATTTTTAGTGCCATTTTCATATAATTGTTTGCATAAAGTCCACTGAAAAAGTTTAGAAGTTGAAAAGGTTGAAGAATTACAGTAGCTGTCTTTATAATGAGTAGTTTGGTAAGTTCTTGCTGCACACATCTCATCATGCATTAACCGGCCTGGATAGCACAGCTGGTAGAGTGTCGGCTTCGGGAGCGGTAGATCCAGGATCAATCCTGGATCAAGTCGCACCTCAGGCTTTAAAACAGGAAGTTGTAACTTTGTCGCTTGGCGTTCGGCATGAAGGGGATAGTGTAACGACTGGTTGACCCATATCAGTATAATGGCTCAGGAAATCTGTCCTGCAACAAGGGGGTACATTGCATACACCCTAAGGATTCCTTGGTTGTCATATGACTGAAAAATTGTTGATTACAACTTAAACCTCAAGCATTCACTCACTCATCAGATAAAGCTGCATGGTTTTACCAGGTGACCAGCTGGTTCTATAATCAAGCTCACCTGATTCTATAATCAAGCTCCTCACCTGATTCTATAATCAAGCTCCTCACCTGATTCTATAATCAAGCTCCTCACCTGGTTCTATAATCAAGCTCCTCACCTGGTTCACCTCTAGTAAATCTAAATCAACAGCTTGTTTTGTATATGCCCTAAATGACCTAAACATTCAAACACAAAAGAGCATATTTGGAGACAATAAATGTCATTAGATATTACTTTACATTTACCCAGTAGGATATCATCCTACCTCCCAAACATCTCTCAAAGCACCTTTTTGAAATCTAGAGAGCTTTCACAATCTGGAAAAGCAAGCAGCTTAGTCATGGACGAAGTTTGAGGTCTTTTAGGGTTATATTTATTTATTTGTTTTACTCAAGAATATTTCACTTATACGACGACGACCAGTATTATGGTGGGAGGTAACCCGGCAGAGCCCAGGGGAAACCCCCGACCATCCGCAGGATGCTGAAGACCTTCTCACTTACGGCCGGAGAGGAAGCCAACATGAGCTGGACTTGAACTCACAGCGACCGCATTGGTGACTCGTGGGTCATTACGCTGTGCTAGCACGCTAACCAACTGAACCACGGAGGCCCTTTTAGGGTTATAGATATATAACTCATCAATTGATTCAACACCAAGGTTGTCAGCTACTTATAGTACCATATAGGTACTTAAACTTGTAACAGTTTTTTTATCTTATATTTACATCATCACTAAGTTTTGTAGATTATATTGGCTTTATATATACATTGGCTTTTTTCCTCAACCTATTTTGCACATGAAAGAGCAAATTTGGGTGCAGTTTATGCACATTTTTAATATTTTTGGAAACAAAACTACAATAGTTAATGTTGGTCAGCTTCAGGGCTTCATAAAAAGTATAATTTTAAGTCTGCGTGAAAGTCTGCATAGAATAATGCGTTCAGTATATGCTTGAATAAACACCTTGGAAACGTGAAAGGTTGACAAATTACTATAAACATATGCAGGTTCTGAAACTTCGGCCCCTCAGTCGGCTCCTCAGTAGGCCCCTCAGTATGCTGAATCGGCTCCTCGGTCAGTCCGAAGGTTCTGAAAACTAGATCATCAGCATGTTTTGTAACATAGAAAGCCAAAAAGTTTTGTTCACTGCCTTATCAGCAGATTTTGTAAGCTCGTCTGTCAACAGGGTTTGTAAAGTGGATAGCAGATATTGCCAACTGGCTTAATTGTCAGCAGATTTTGTAAGCTCGTCTGTCAACAGGGTTTGTAAAGTGTGTAGCAGGTATTGTCAACTGGCTTAATTGTGAGCAGATTTTGTAAGCTCGTCTGTCAACAGGGTTTGTAAAGTGTGTAGCAGGTATTGTCAACTGGCTTAATTGTCAGCAGATTTTGAAACTGTTGCTTGTCATTGGTAGGCTCTGAAAACTGACTCTGTTCTCAGTACATTGTTAAAAGTTTGTATACCTCAGCTAGTTCTATAACTTATCCCATCAGTTCATTCTGAAACCTTCAGCATGCTTAATATATATGGAGTTTATCACCATTCCTTTGAAACCTAGACTGAACTTGTCTCTATTTATATGAGCTTTGCACTATACATGTTACAAGACAATGACGTGCGTGTACTCTAACATGCCAAATTATTTTTAGACCAGACAGCAGTGCCAAAAATCTAAAAATTGCAGTTTCACAACCTTTTTGAAGAAAAAAAAAAGATATAGATAATGTGTTCATTAGTTGGTTTTTTTCTAAGTACAGAAGCACATTGACCACTAATTTGTTTTCTGAAGATTAACTGGACTCCTGGGCCTGGTTGTGCAGAGTGTATTGGTTAATATCGGTATGAAGTCAAATTACATATTTACGATTTTATTTACGGATTTTATTTTCTTATTTACTGACCTTCCCATGTACGGCTGGAGAGGAAGCCAGCATGAGCTGGACTTGGAATCATAGCTACCGCATTGGTGAGAATCTGTTGGATCATTACGCTGGGCTAGCACGTTAACCGACTGAGCCACAGAGGCCCCCCATATTTTATATAGTGTTAGGCCTCCCATATTTAATGTAGTGTTAGGTCCCCCATATTTAATATAGTGTTAGGCCCCCCATATTTAATATAGTGTTAGGCCCCCCATATTTAATATAGCGTTAGGCCCCCCCATATTTAATATAGTGTTAGGCAATTATATTTGGGTTAATTACAAAGCTGAAGGCTTGGATTAAAGCTAAAACTGGTAATAAATCTCAAGACACTTTTGAACACTTAGGCCTTGAAGACAGGAAAAAGAAAGAACGTCCATTCTTTGCTGTTTAAGAATAAAATGGAAAATTTTGGTCCATTTCTATATTTGCCAACTTGCACTTGCAACGGAATGCATTTTTTTCTTCCAGACAAGATGAGAAATGCGACTAAAAGCACGAAATGAGTTCATTATGTGTGATAATTTTTCCGCTAAACAAATTTTTTTGTTACCTTTCTTGTTTGCGAGAGGTGTTCGTTGTCACATTCCCTGGCAGTTGCCGAACTATTTTTAACTGGCTCTGTCAGACAAATGCCTGGTTCTTCCCGGATATATCTCCCTCAACGCCAGGCCGTCTGTCAACACGACTCCCCAGCTGTAAACTATTGCTGCAATCTAGGCTTAATTACACTCACACCTCAATGTTAGACTAGCCTGACACCATGGCCCATCTCTGACAGAGATGTGATCGTGTAGTCAGGTGCTGCCGCCATGATAAATAGGCAGACAATATGATAGAATGTGAATTTGGAACCTACCTGTACAGTACATTAGGGCTACTTGTATGCTAAAAATCTTTTGTAGTCCTTATTTAACCTTTGAAAATATGAAAAAATAAGCAAAAGAAAATGGACAAAGAGAAGCTGGTGCCAATGACATGGCAATGACTCTGAAAAAAACAGAAAATCCAGCAGTTCTTGATGCCAAAACCCAGTGCCTCAAAAAATGCACCTATTTGATCTTTTTCCTGATATGATTTCATTTTAGAGACGTCAAGAATAATCTGCATTTGTTTCTTTATTTGATTGTTGCTCAATGCCAGGAATTTTTCACTTACAGTAAGTCTTCAAACCTTTTTTGACTGTAAAACTCATTTTTTGAGTCGAATTTATGCATACAATTTTCATAAAACTATGCAAATTAGTTCAGTGTCATGACTCATATTTCAAGTGTCAGGTACAGGTATGTTAATTGTGCCAAGAATCTTCTGTATGTATTTTATCCTTATTTAGTGACTGGCCCCGATAACACAGTTGGTAGAGCGTTCGCTTCAGGAGGTGGTAGATCCAGGGTTAATCCTCGATCGAGTCACACCTAAGACCTTAAAAGAGGAAGTTGCTTCCTCGCTTGGTATTCAGCATGAAGGGGACAGTGCAACGACTGGTTGACCCAGTATAATGGTTCAGGTTGGGCGTCTTACTTGCATTCGGTAAAGTTGTCTCAGTGAAGCATCACTAGATAAAAGAGTGGTGGAAATCCGGCCTGCAACAAGGAGGCACATTACATGCACTCTAAGGATTCCTTCGTCGTCATATGACTGAAAAATTGTTAAGTACGATGTTAAACTCCAAGCACTCACTCACTCACTTATTTAGTGGGTTTCCCTGCAGGCAGGGGTCCAAAGACAATGGACAAAGAGAAAGTGTATAAAGTTTTATTGATAGCATGCATTGCAAAAATTTCAAAACTGGAAGCCATTTTAGAATTCATACATAAATAGCCTTTTAGAGAAGTCAGTTTCAGGATTCAAAATAATTAACACTTAAAATGTAAATTTCATTTCATTCCATTTCATGTTTTGAGGGAAAGGTTTCTTTTGAAGAAAAGGTTTCTTTTAAAGAAAAGGTTTCTTTTAAAGAAAGTATAAATACACTGTATATAAAGTTGCCAAACTGGAAAATTCATTTTGGGGGACAGGGTTTTGGGTTTTCTTTGGGGGCAGGGGTTCAAAGACAATGGACAAAGGGAAAGTGTATAAGGTTTCATTGAAAGCATGCATTACAAAATTGTTCTTAAAGAACTCAATTTCAGGATCCAAAAATTTAAAACTTATACTACCAGAATATAAAATTAAATAGATTCCATTTCAGTGTCCTGGAGGTTCTTTTGAAGAAGGAAAGCACCAAGACACTGAATACAACATTGTTGCCACTTGTTGGTGCTAAGGGCTGGGACTGATGTTAATTATTATACATGAATAGGTTCTTACAGAACTCATTTTTAGGATCCATGTAATGAAATCTTATACTATCAAATGTAATTACCAAATTTTTTGGAGAGGTTCTTTCAAAGTAGGCAACATGGCCCTATATAGAGCGTAGTATTAACGAACATGTCCATGGATTTAGATCAATAGTAGACATTGGTGTAAGAATTGTTACTTCTTGTAACAGTGCTCGGAAGTATGGGTTGGGACATTGATTAGTCCCTGTCTCTGTCCAGACGTGGTGTTAATGATCAGAAGTGTGACTGACTCCGGTCAATTCATCACCCCAGACACCTTCTCCATGGGACATAAATTAAACTCCCTCCGTCAAACACGGGACTAATTGTGACAGAGTCGCTGATGACCAGCAGCCATTGTTTTCCAGCAGACTGGACAGTATCGATTTCTTTAATACCTCCAGACAGTGATGAACTGTGGACAACTTTGCTTTATAGCGATCTTTATGTTGTCAAGGTCATCGGGGATGTGTTTGTACCTTTTGTAAGAGTGCATGTTTATTACATACAACAGAGTTTTTAATAACTGGAGTACAGCACGTTAAATCAATTTAGCTTATATTTATGCATTTATTTGATTGTCCTCAAGAACTTTTCACTTATACAACGGCAGCCAGCATTATGGTGGGTGGAAACTAGACAGAGCTTGGGGGAAACTGACCAGCATTCCAAGGCTGGTGACAGAGCTTCCCACGTACAGCCAGAGAGAAGCCAGCAGGATCTTGAGCTGGATTTGAACTCAATTGCTTATACATTTTGTAACATTAACAATTAAAAACACAGTTGAATGCAAAGTAAAAGTAAAATGATTTAATATATCAGATGAAAGACCATTAAACACTGTCCAAGAAAATAGTGTAATTTATTTATTTAGAATAGTGGAAAACTAAAGATTTTAAGCTACATTCAAGCTGATCATACTGGGACTCCAGACAGAGACTCGACAAAGTGACTGGCATATAAGATTCCTCACCATTGTTCCTTACAAATCATTTTGCTTTGGATAGTTTTATACAGCCAGGCAATGTAGGTTTCTCAGAATCAAAACTAATTTGCCGTTGAAACAGATTGAAATACGAACACAAGTTTTGCCTATATGTTTTGCATGAAATCCTTGCACTTGTATTGCAATAGTACATTTACCTTAAGTTTTGCAGTAGTTGTTTGAATGAACTTTTTACAATGGTAAATCAGCTTTTGTGTTTTGACTAAATATGTGGAGCCAGTCATTAGCAGCTCCATGATGTGGCTGCTGTGTATTAAAATAGACCCTATTTTAAGAAAAGTGACACAGTGTTGAGGTATGTATTCTTTTTAAATCCAAACAGGAGCTAATTTTAGTGAACGGGCTGGATCTAATTGGAGTTGCTTAATTTAGCTATTAAAGTGACAAGTTGACAAGTGCTTTCTATAGCTCTGTCACCTGGTTTCCAAAGGCTTGGTCATATTACCATGGTAACCAAAGTGTGACATGTGTGATCAGTGTTTCTGAACTTCCATAGTGTCAAGCTTTTGTCACGGGTAAATGTAGGTATGTTTCAGCATTCTGGAATGAAGCATACACTACACAAAAACAGCAAAAATCTCCCATGCACTTTGAGAAAAAAGGCAAAGCCGTTATACTTGTGCAGTTGTGCATCAGAAGTAAAGGTCAAGACAAAGTCATGGGCCTGGTTGTTCAAAACTGTCCCAAGATTTCACGCCAGATTTAACTTTGAGCCAAGTCTTCAATTTTGTACTCAGCCCAAAAATAATTGTCTGTTCTTGATGAAACCAAGCCCACAAGATCCTGCAGCTTTCCAGTATTTTTAGTCAAAATGTGCTCATTATATTGCTTTTTGTGCCATAAAAATGTTTTTGTGCTATAATATCCATAAAACTGATGGACAAGAAAATCACTCCAAGGAAATCTCTATGGTTGAAGTTAATGCAGAATTACGAAGATATAGTAGTGAGTTAGTGAGTGAGTGAATGTGTGAGTGAGTGAGTGAGTGAGTGCTTGGGGTTTTACGTAACAATTTTTCAGTCACATGATTGAAGGAATCCGAAGATAGAGTAGTAATGAATGTGTAACTGTATCTGGTATTTAAATGAAAGTTTCTGTATTAAAGTCTGTAGCAGAGAGAATATATAGACCATATCTTTGTTTGGTCAATAGCTGATTTGATACATGATTTGGAGCCATAATATTTCTACAAATATACGACCAATATGGAAATTAATATTTATTTTGCTTCATTCTGGATTTGTTCATATTTTCTGTTTCATGTTTCTGTGTAAATGTGGCAGTTCTTAAGTTTATGCTAAAAACATAAATCTGCTGAACTTTAAAGCTTTGAAAGACCAGATTGATATTTAATTATACTTAATATTCAGGGAAAAAAACTCCTCTCTCTAAGTTAATACTTTATAATATCCAAATACCTTACTTATGAATAAATGCATTCTAAATCTGGTCAAAATGGTCTTCAAAGGGTCTGAAGAAAAGGAATCATATATTTTTCTAAATAGTGTTAATACTTGATGTAATTTTTGCCTTAAGATATTCGCTCCATGATGCAGTAATATTGATTTATGATGTCAAGATTGCACACAATCGTTTGTTCTTCTTATCAGCATCTTCTTTCTCCATCTAGAATTATGTGTCTATTTATTTATATTTTTTTACCTGTGTGTCTGTGTGTGTATTTTTGCCTGTGCCTGCTTAGCCCCTGGGTTGATTCGCTGACAGGCAGGCATGGCTGGTGAAGTCTTCATATACTGCCAGATCCACAGCAGCTCTTACTCTGAGGGCTGCCTGAGTCATGTCCGCCACAATGTGGCAGAGATTTGTCTGTGAGCAGTCTGGACAGGAGATTAATTAACAGTGGGTACTGATGGTAGGGGAGGTGGAAGGGGAGTGGGGGGGGGGGGGGGGAATGGAGGAGGATGGATGTATTTGGAGGAGGTGCAGATGGAACTGTCATTAATATTACAACATGTAGTTTTAGGGCACCAATTTTTCAACCTCCTTGAGGCCTCTTTGAGGGGAAAATGATGGACAAACCTGGGTGGCCTGATCAGTTTTTTTTTTTACAGTATTCTCAGACAGTATTCTCAGCCATTTTTGGTGCTGATCATAGCCTTGCCATAAGATCTTTAAATAAGAATTGAAAGACGACTGTTTCTTCAAGAGCTTGTACACTCTTGACAGTTTTTCCTGGTGAACTGTGGCCATTCACAGTGAACAGACTGGATCTACTTGGAACTGTTTAAATTCAGCTCCCCATTAAAGTGACAAGGCACTATAGTTGCTTTCGCACTCTTCTGACTTGGAGGTGAAAATGAGAAGTCACGGCCTGGTTTCTATATCACTATAATTGTAACAATAATTCTGATTGTGCATGTTGCGTTTGGTATTGTTGTGCTATGACTGTCATATTTGTCTTAATTCTATCTGGTACAGTTGGTACAATCAGGAGATATCCCCTCTTGCTGATCCTTAAAATATTCCCGATTGTGCCGCTGTGTATTCATGTATATAGTACACAGATAAGGCATCATTCGGATCTGTGGAACTCATGAACTTCACACATATACATGTTATTACGGTAAACAACCTTGAAGGCATTGCTATAAAATATGAAAAATTGATCTGAAGGTATCAATTTACATGTATTTGAGTTGTGCTTTTGTAAATAAATATGAAGGTCAATCTTGGCCAAGAGCACAGGTTTTAATCTTGGATGTTATTATATGCATTATGCACGTCTGTGACGTTGAAGAAATAATTGCTAACGTTGATCTATCTAGTCATGCCATACAATGTTTGCTTAAAATTATTGATTCATGGCCTCTGACAAAAAGCTCAAAAGCTCATTATAAAGTATTTCTTAGCTTCACTGCCGTGTCATGTTATATCATTGTATCCAGATTTGTGGAAAAAACAAGGGCTCGAAATAATAATAGTGCCTTAAATAACCTAATATTTCACCCTTAAAGGTACATTTTTTGAGACATTTCAATATTTCACCCTTAAAGGTAGGGCCTACATTTTTCGAGACCTTTCAATATAATATTTCACCCTCAAAGGTACATTTTTTGAGACAAATAGATGGTCACAAAGTATGAATTTTGGTGCTGAAACTTGCAATTTTCCAGTAGAATATCATCCCATGTTCCAAGCCTCAAAACACCTTTCTAAGCTCAATAGGACTCGTAGAATCAGGAAAAATAGACGTCATGGTTTGTCATGGACGAAATTTATAGTCATTTAGGGTACTTTTTTCTAATGTTTTAATTTTCATCTTTGCGGTACATGTATGTATGGCTATATCTGTGTATTCATCCATTTTTTAGACTGCCTAATAGGCCAGTGTGCGCCCAGATATTACAGTGACACATCTGACAGATATGCTGTTGTTGTTGTATTTAGAATGATCCACAGATGTGAAATGGATTGCTCAGGCTTCAGGTTGAACCCTAGCTGACCTTGAAATGTCATAACAACATTGGCCACAACTTCTTCCCCTTTGAAGAGCTCTGTACTGTTTATTTACACAAACAAACTCATGGAAATGTGTTTTTTCTCTTTGGCTGTGCTTTTGAAAAGTAATGTCAGGTCATTTGCAGAATCTGAGGGTTTGTAACCCTTGTAAATGTAGACCTGACTTCTGGTTGTCTTCCTAAAGCTATAAATTAGCCATTGTTGATTGATATAAATACTATAGGACAGTGTTATCCAATATTTATGACTTTCATTTGACTTCTGTAGGGCTGTAATTACCATCAGCTTATGTAATCACAGCCCTTGTCTTGTTCCATAAGCTTACTTGAACACCTCTCTACTTCCCTTGCTGGTCTCACTATACTACTGCTGGGCATCAATAATTATAGGCCTACTTCAAAAAACGTAATTTTTGTCTGGTGATATTTAATCTTCTTTATTGAAGCAAAAACAAGACTATAGAATGGTGAAAAAATTTGAAGGTACAGGTAAGTATTAATGCGAAGAGAATAAGAGAGAGAATTTTGACGATTAGAAAATTGTCACCTGTGGGGATTTGTTTTTCTGT